>NC_043007.1:54738433-54740933 GCF_006345805.1 Octopus sinensis | reverse complement strand
ATATATATATATACATACATATATATATATACACATATATATATACATAAATATATACATAAATATATATATATACACATATATATATACATAAATACGTATATATATACATAAATATATACATAAATACGTATATATATATATATACATACATACGTATATATATATAACATACATACATATATATATATACATAACGTATATATAATATACATATATATATATATATATATACATACATATATTATATATATAATCTACATACATATATATATATATATAATATACATACATATATATATATATATATAATATACATACTATATATATATATATAATATACATACATATATATATATATATAATATACATAGATATATATATATATATATAATATACATACATATATTATATAATATATATAATAATATACATATATATATATATATATATATTATATAATATACATAACATATATATATATATATAATATACATACCTATTATTATATATAATATCATACATATATATATATCTATAATATAACTACATCTATATATATATACTAAATATACATCCATAACTATTATATATATAATACATACATATCATATTATTATCTAATAATACATACATATATATATTATATATATATATATAATACATACATATATATATATATAATATACATACATATATATATACATACATATATAATATATATAATATACATACCTATATATATATATATAAATACATACATATATAATATATATATATACATACATATATCTATATATATATACATACATATATATATATTAATTATACATACATCTATCTATATATAATATAACATAGCATATATATATATATAATATACATATATATCTATATATATATATACATATATATATATAAATATACATACATATATATATATTATATATACATACATATATATATATCTATAATATACATACATATATATATATATATACTATACATAATATATATATAATATATAATATCCATACATCTATATAAATCTATATATATAATATACATACCTATATATATAGATAATAACATACATACATATATATATAGAAATATATACATACATATATATATATATATATATATAATATACATACATATATATATATATATAATATACATACATATATATATATATATAATATCCATACATATATATATATATATAATATACATATATATACATATATATATATATAGATTTAATATACATACATATATTATATTATATAATATACATACAATATATAATATATATAATATACATACATATATATATATATAATATACATACATATATATATATATATAATATACCATACATCTATATAATATATAATATAATACATACATATATATATATATATATATAAATATAATATACATATATATATAATATAGAATAATATACATACATATTATATATATATAATATACATACATATATATATATAGATATATATATTTAATCAATATAGGGTGGCCAAAAAATTTTGTAGAATTTTTTTGCCACCAGCGGCCTAGTGGGAAAAAATTAAATAGTCATAGACCATTTTTAAGTTCAACATCACCAATCAGGAACGGCTAATAGGCCATTCACCCACTAGAAATAACAGCAAAAGCTTCAACCGGCAAAATAACATCAATTCCGTAAACCAGGAGAAAATTAAAAAACATTTACCCTGTAATTTCTTATACGATGCAAACCGTTTCATCTACTGTTTAATGGTAAACTACCCGATTAATTAAATCAAGCCAATCTTCCATAGGCCCTTAGAATCATCAGTAAGAAATAGCCACGTCGGAACAGATATTTTCACGAGGCATTTCCGACCCTGCCTCGGCAATATCTGACCTAAATTTTTAAATCATCGCACTCGCGCCAAATTTATCGGCAGCAAATAAATATAAGCCCCGATTCCATTACGGAATTAACCAGAGAATTCATAATTAATCAATATAGGGTGGCCAAAAAATTTTGTAGAATTTTTTTGCCACCATCGGCTAGTGGGAAAAATAAATAGTCATAGACCATTTTTAAGTTCAACATCACAAGCAATAATATACATACATATATATATATATATAATATCATACATATATATATAATATATATATATATAATTCATACATATCTATATATATATATATATATAATAACATACATAATATATATATATATAATTACAACATATATATATATCATATAATAATACATACATATATAATATATATATAATATACATACATATATATATAATATATATATATAATATACATACATATATATATATATAGATATACTACATATTATATATATAAATATACATACATTATATGAGATATACCTATACATACTATATATAATATTGCGAAGTTTCGCATGTCGTAGCTCAGATTTCCGTCGATTTCCGTAAAAGAACTTTTATTTTTTTACATA
>NC_043007.1:54596319-54733819 GCF_006345805.1 Octopus sinensis | reverse complement strand
ATATACATATATATCTAATATGCATATACATATATATATATAATATACATATATATATATATATAATATACATATATATATATATATATTAATTATACATATAATATATATAATATATACATATATATATATAATAATATACCTATATATATATATAATATACATATATTATATATATAATATACATATCTATATATATATATATACATATATATATATATACATATATATTATATATAATATAATATATCATATATACCCACACACACGAAGTATATACCATTTTAAACTCGAGCAACGCTGAGTATCTCTGTTATATGTAATATAGTAAACATGACACATAACACCATACCACAACCCTTGTCATTTTTAATTATAGAGATGCAACATACCATTAATAAAGTCATTTGAATATCAAGTAAGGTATGAAACGATAATTTGTATTGATATTGATTTTTTTTTTTATACAGGCTAGTAAGTAATTATTTTCGTATGTTGTTGTTAGTTGTTAAATAACATTGACAAGTTATATTTAATATATTTGCCTATTTTAGTTTGGGACATGACCTTGAATTTTTCGCAAATGATTTCACATTCAGGGTTCATGTCTTAAAGTCTAGACACTCAAGTTTCGAGGAGGCAACAATTGCTGAGATGTACTTAGAGGAATCAGTTGAACTTTTTAATTAGGTGTTAAAATCGAAGATGGTTACTTGAAAGAGCTTCCATTTTACAAAGTGTCCAACTGGCACTGAGGGGATCTGCAAGATAGATTTAAGATCCACTCACATCTATATTGCAGTAATACAAAACAAATTCCGGTTGAGACTGAGCTCATTAAAATTAATCCCCTTACTTCTTGTTTTTAGATTTCGAACAGTGCTATAGGGTGTTTTTTGCCTATGATTGCTCAGATAATCTCATTAATCAAAGTTTTTCAGCATAAGCAAAACCTTTGAGGAAGAGTAAAGTCACTTCTATATCTTTTAAATCACTGTATGGCTAATATTTTACAGGCAAAACATTATATATATATTATATTATATATATATATTATGTATGTATATTATATATATATATTATATGTATTTATATTATTATATATATTATATATGTATGTATATTATATATATATATATATATATATATATGTAGGTATATTATATATATATATATATATATATATATATATATATATCTATGTACGTATATTATATATATATATATATATAATATATAATATGTAATTAATATATATATATATATATATATAATAAATGTATATTATATATATAATATATATATATATATATGTATATTATATATATATATATATATATATAGATATATATTATATATATCTATATATATATATGTATATTATATATATATATATATATTATATATATATTGTATATTATATATATATATTATATATATGTATGTATATTATATATATATATAATATATATATATATATATATATATATATATATATGTATTATATAAGTTATATTATATAATATATATATATATTTGTATATTTATAATGTCTATATATATGTATATTATATATACTATATATATATGTATGTATATTATATATATATACTATATATGTATGTATTATTATATATATATATATATATATATAATTACATACATAATAGATATATATATATAATAATAATACATACATATATATATATATATATATATAATATACCTACATATATATATATAATTATACTATACATACATATATATCTATATATATAGATCTATACATACTATATCTATATATATATCCCTATACATACCTATATATATATATATATATAATATACATACATCTATATATATCTCTATAATATACATACATACTATATATATATATAATATACATCCCTCTCTATACTCTATATATAATATACATATATATATATACATATATGAATATACATACATCATATATATATTATAAATATACCTATACTATATATACATATTATATCTCTATATATATAATATACATTATCTATATATATATATCTATATATATATATAATATATATATATATCTATATATCTATAATATACATACATATATATCTC
Organism: Octopus sinensis; assembly: GCF_006345805.1. Taxonomy (NCBI): domain Eukaryota; kingdom Metazoa; phylum Mollusca; class Cephalopoda; order Octopoda; family Octopodidae; genus Octopus; species Octopus sinensis. The sequence continues at coordinate 54,731,704 of NC_043007.1, read as the reverse complement.
TATATATATCTCTACTATCCCTACCTCTATAATATATATCTATATATAATAATATACATCTAGATATATATCTATATATATATATTATAATCTCCTATATACTATATATATCTATATAGCTACTATACATATATATATCTCTTATATATATCATATCATAATAACGATATTCATATATATATATATCATACTATACCTATCTTAATATATATATTCATATATATATATACCTATATATATCTATATAATATATCTAATATATAATATACCTTATATATATATATATATCATATAATATACATATCTATATCATATACATATTAATATATATATATAATATATCTCTCTAATATACATTATTATATATATCTATATAATTACATATATATATATATATTATATATATATATATACTATCTATTATATATATATTATATCTATAATATACGTACATATATATATATCTATATATCTATATATATAATATACATACATATATATATATATATATCTAATATAATATATATACCTACATATATATATATATATATATATACTTACCTCATATATATATATAATATAATATACATCATATATATATATATATATTATATACATATCTATATATATATATATATATCTAAATATAACATACTATATATCTATCATAATATATATACATACTATCATATATATACATATATATATATATATAATATACATATATATAATATACATATATAGATATATATATAATATAACATATATATAATATACATATATATATATATATTATACTATACATATATATATCTATATAATATCATATATATATATATATAATATACATATATATTATATAATATACTATATATATAATATACATTATATAATATATATAATATCCATCTAATAATATATATAATATACATATATCTATATTATAATATACATATATATATATATATAATATACATATATATATATATCAAATCCATATATCTATATATAATTACATATATCTATATATACATATATATATATATAATATAATACATATATATATATATACATATATCTAATATATTATATTATATATATATATACCTATATACCCACACACACGAAGTATACCATTTTAAACTCGAGCAACGCTGAGTATCTCTGTTAGTATGTAATATAGTAAACATGACACATAACAACCATACCACAAACACCTTGTCATTTTTAATTATAGAGATGCAACATACCATTAATAAAGTCATTTGAATATTCAAGTAAGGTATGAAACGATAATTTGTATTGATATTGATTTTTTTTTTTATTACAGGCTAGTAAGTAAGTAATTTTCGTATGTTGTTGTTAGTGTTAAATAACATTGGACAAGTTATATTTAATATATTTGCCTATTTTAGTTTGGGAAATGACCTTGAATTTTTCGCAAATGATTTCACATTCAGGTGTTCATGTCTTAAAGTCTAGACACTCAAGTTTCGAGGAGGCACCAATTGCTGAGATGTACTTAGAGGAATCAGTTGAACTTTTATAATTAGGTTTAAAATCGAAGATGGTTAATTGAAAGAGCTTCCATTTTACAAAGTGTCCAACTGGCACTGAGGGGATCTGCAAGGGATAGATTTAAGATCCACTCACATCTATATTGCAGTAATTAACAAAAAATTCCGGTTGAGACTGAGCTCATTAAAATTATCTCCCTTACTTCTTGTTTTTAGATTTCGAACAGTGCTATAGGGTGTTTTTGCCTATGAATTGCTCAGATAATCTCATTAATCAAAGTTTTTCAGCATAAGCAAAACCTTTGAGGAAGAGTAAAGTCACTCTATATCTTTTAAATCACTGTATGGCTAATATTTTACAGGCAAAACATTTAAATTAGTTCACAGACTGCTAAAACTATATCTAAACTTGAGAAATTATAAAATATTATCAAAGTTAAAATGCAAAATAAAATAATAAGTCGATTCTATCAACAAGTAACCAGTAATGTTGACATTTTTCGAATCGTTATTATTTAAAATCACATTTGATAAAATTTCGGCAGATTATTTCAAAAGCAATACTTGTGACGCTAGTCCATGATCGAAAGACAAATATTCCTGCATATCTGTTTTCCAATCAAACAATACAACTTTCAGTTGGTAAAGGACACAAAGAAAAAAACATATTAACGAAACAAGAGTAATTAGTGTGAAATTAATAACTTTCGACAAAGTCGGTGAGTTTATGTAAATTCCACGGAAAAGAAGACAGGCAAAAATATACGGTGAATGAATGAATAAGGAACAGGAAGCAATAATAACGCGACGATAATCTGGCGGGGAACAACAATAACTTTAACAACACTAGTATAACTCGACAAAATCAAAACATTTCACTTCGGGTATTTCCGGGGAAGCAAATGACAGTTCGATTCTGTTTTCTGCTTGGAAATTTGCGGATTTTACATACACACATGAAACAAGTAAGGGTAATTTACCCAAGTAAGAGCAAATATGCAAGGCTTTAAGTTTAAAATGAGACATTGCTGACATAACCTACGGAAATATCCGAAGTGAAATGTTTTGATTTTGTCGAGTTATATCGAAGGAATGCCAATAATAAAATGTAACATTTAATAATTTAAAATATTATCAGAAGTTAAAACCATACAAACATCAATGCTGTAGCATTTAGCGATGTTCAAACGTTCGATGTCGCCTATCAAGTTTTCTTGTTTTGTCACAGAAAGAAGCGAAAAAAAATAAAGGACTGGTTGTTGTATGAAACTCAGCAGTTTTGTTATGAAACTAAACTCATTGTTGTTATTTCTTTATTCTCCCAAAGAGCAAAATCATTATTTCTAACAGAAATAAAACATGCAATTCCGAGAGAAGTATAAATTGTGAAATTAAACACATGCAAAAAAGGACAAGTCAATACCTGCTTCTTTATTTTATTGACACCCACCTCCCCGGAAACGAAAGGTGAAGCTGGCCTTTGTGGAATTTTAACTCAGAATTGTAAAGAGCCGCAACAAATACAGCGAGGAATTTTCCCGCCGCTCTTAACGATTCTACCAAATACTGAAACATCCCTTTTAATTTACTGTTCTTTCATCTCAGAAAAATATGCCTAAGTACCAGCTGTCATAAAACAAAAACTTGAGAAGTGACTGAGTAATTTTTTTTTCAAATATATATAAAACAACTTCTGTGAGATACATAACATTGAATCTGTTAATTCTTTTTTCCTATTTATCACTTTCATTGTTAGTTTTAAATGCTGACTCAAGATTTTTTTTAAATGTTACAAATAAAGTTGTTTTCGCTTTTATTTGTAACGTTGAAAATTGACTTACCGCAAAAACCAAACTGCCGATAAAAACAAATAAAATTGTTAGATAACTCCACGCCATTCTCCGTGTTTAGATCGTTCGGTTGGATAAACAATCGCAACACCCAATTATTAATAAGAGTAGATAATAAATGACAAAAATACGATACAAGCTGCAGAGTGGATTACTGCTTAAGACATGATGAATGCTTTTGACAATTTCGGTGATTGCCGCCTACATTCTTTGACGTCATCAGATATCTTTTCTCTGATAAGTCAGTCTAGTGTAGGCTCGCCCCCAGTCTTCATCGAAGCTTTCACTTTTTCCCTTCATCGTAATTATTATTGATAGGAATTATTTTATTATTAACAGTGATTTCTATGACTTTCACAAATGTTATTTTTTTCTTGTCTGCTTTTCCTATTGAGTAGAATCCATATCTTTTTACTGAATTACTTCGTTCGCACAAGCATATTTCCTAAAAGGCGCAAACACATCAATTACAACCAATTAGCGACTCACTGTGAATAGAGAACTCGTTGTATTGACCAGTGACCCACAAGATTGTAGACCACTGATTCAATGCATCGCCGATCACTGACCCAGGGCATAGTTGACCATTGATCCACTGCATTGTTCACAATGCGTCTGTAGCATTGTTGACTACAGACCCATATGGCGCAGCCATGCTTACATTAAATGAAGTAACTGACGATGTTTGCGAACATTTGTTACTTCATCAACAACTTTCAGTGAATACAACTTGCGTAATGGACTGTATGTAGAGCCCATATAATAGCTGTTGAGGTGGGCATTAAAATATTCATTTCTCTTCAACGTTTTCATATCTACGTCTTCTCAATTGTCAACTGGTAAAACATTTCAGGCTGGTCAACAACCATGCCCGGAGGATCCCTAAATGCTGTACATAGCTTCTGTTATGCAGAAATCCAAATTAACAGTGGAAGAGGATGATCTAAAAGTACAGTGGCTACAATATGAATTGGCCAGAAAAGTTTAGATAGCATTTATCTATGAAAGTAACAATTGGTTTCACTTTCAATTTGAGTAATTTACACTGTCGCTTGGGTTGTTGTATTGTTGGCTGGTCTATAGTGATAGCTGGCGAAGTTGATGAATGAAAATGTATTTTTGGGGCTGCATGAAGTAACTGAACAACACCCACGTACATTTATTAGATTTTACTATTGCAAATAGAGTCAAACTGTGTTGGTCTTCTACAAATAGCAGCTGCAATAATTACAAATTGGGAGAAATATACTGCTTGATGTGTACAACAAACTACTGACACAGCAACATGTGGCTGTCTCATCATAACTGGAAACAATTATGCTTTATTCATGGCAATGAAGATTCTTGTTATCTGTCTGCCATTTTTCTTAACCGTCTTGTTAAAATAGATGGTTGTAGCAAGGATGGAGACATTGTGCGGATGCCTCAACTGGCAAAAGGTGAGACATGTGAATGAGTTGGCCTCTCTCAACACTCTGCAAATAGTGTCAGTACCAAAATGGCTTTTCTTTTTATAGAGTACAAGAAGAAAATTATAGAAGATTGAATCACACAGTGACTTGACACTGATTGGTTACTCAACAGATCTATCATGTGAAACTACTGTGGTTCGGTGTGATGCATGACTGCTTACCAAGCAGTTTGGTTTCAAATCACCACTACATTTTGGAGAGGTAAATTGGCCAAAGTAGTGGATGGGTCATGAGACCATATTCACTTCCAAGAGATCACAATGTTTCTGGACATAGTTCTGTCATAGGAGATATCATGAGCAATAAGAATCTAATATTCCAAGTTCTTGGCTTTTATTTGAGAATGAGGAAGAAAGAAAATATTGCTTTAGCTACAATGTAGTTGCAATATAGGTCGCAATCCAAATAAAGGATTGAAGGAAAATTTATATGAAAAGTGAGAAGGAAAAGTGCAAGAGGATCACTCTGTGATATGAGATGAATAAAAGCAGAACTAGAAAGAAAAATTACATGGAACCAATGGCTGAAGCTGGGCTGGAAAAAATGCTAATCAAGTGAGAGAGGAGAAAAAAGAAACAAAAGGTAAAGATAGTGAAAGACGAAGACAATCCACATTCAGAAGACTATATCTTTGTAACAAGTATTTATCACTCTACCACCCAAACTTTTCTAATATCCTATATACATCACTGGCCACAATGCACTTCCATTTTTCCCTTGATTGTGCAATTCTCTTCCATTTGGATTTGAATTTTTCCTAATGTCTTCCCAGTGGGCTCCTCTATTATCATAGATACCATGACTGCCTGTTGTATGTGAATCTTGTGGCTGGCATGTCCACCCCTGTTCTTGAATTACTGTGTGTCAAATACGTTCCCACAATGAACTTTCTAGCACTGTGTCAAAGCCAGTCATTGTTCTTCTTTCTTTGTAGTAACTCATGTCTGAATTTCATATAAAAGTGCAGGTCATATAGTGCTATTGAAGAGACAGACATGCAGAAATTGGCTTTGAGCACATCTCTGAAGTGAACTCTCTCTCTCCCTCCTGTCAACCAATTTCTAACTTGCTCCCTCTATAATCACCTTCTAGCATGTTTCTCTGGTCTTTGCCTCCACTCTTTATTAACTAAACATTTTCTACAATTTGTTTTTGTAATTAACTAATTTCAACAACACGTCTTTCTCTCTTCCCCACTCTCAGTTGAAGAACAGATGACATTTTAGTCTCACCAATCATGTGATGTGATATTTTAATCAATAAGTGATATGATGTTTGTGCGCCATTTTCAGCTATTTTTAGAGATCACATGATGCCTTGCTTTCTAAGCTGTCTTTAGTAACCATGGATAACTGTTCATATTTCACACTTTCTCTAGTCCTTGGTTAACTACCAGCCTTTGGCTCAGCCTTATTACAATAAAATTGGTTATCTTAAATCATGAGTCACTTTAAACTGAATGAGAAATATTTCTTAACTGTTATCTTCTACTCATTTAACTCTTTTGATATCAACCTGTTTGATTATTCTTATCAGATTATTCTATGAATCTGCCTTCAACTTCAATGACTGCTTCAATGTGGGACCAGAATCATTGACATGTCTGCACTAAATTTAGACATCATCTGGCCAATGGTGGCTTTCAGTGAAGCAATGTCCATTAGTCCCTTTTAACAATTCTTAAATCTGGTGAGATTGGAGACCACAAGTTTGGTGTTATGTGATTGTAAAGATTGTGTGACATCCATTTTTGGATTATGTGGGATTTGTAAGGTGATACTGAGTTTTACATAACTGTAAGAAAAAGAATAAATCTATTTCATTAAATGCTGCAGAATTGCAATCTTTTAATAATATCAAAGAAAAACTAACTAAATTACACTTTTGGCCGATCTGATACTAGTTTACAAGCTATGCCTTTGAAAGTCAAGATATACTACATCAACATATGAATGTTCTATATTGTAACTGCCATTTATGATAGATGCATCTGATATTGGAATCTGCAGGGTATTGCAACAATTCATTCAGAATACCTGGCAATCACTTTTTTTTCCAAGTGCTTTCAACCAGCAGACACAAGATACAGCACTTTTGGAATAGAACTATTGACCACTTATTTTATCTGTGAAGCATTTTCAACATTTCTTAGAAAGGTGACACCAATCATAAGCCATTGACACATGCACTGCATTCTAAAACTGATAGGTACTCTTCTAGAGATATCAGACGCCTTGGTTTTATTTTGCAATTCACAATATTTCACAATATTTGTTATATCAAGTGTTATAATTCTGAAGTATGCTTTGCATACTACTGATACAATTGATCTGCAACAGATTGCATTAGATCAGAAGAACAATGAAGAATTATTACTTCAAACATCAGAATCATTCTCTTTAAATTTTTTTTTATTATCATTGCACTTTTCTGACTCACTTATATGATGTGATGACTCTACTGGTTTTTATTGACTGTACATCCCAGAGAATCATATATGGGCTGTTTTCTTCACTCTACATAATTTATCTCATCCAAGTATTTCAGCAACAGCAAAATTAATTTCAAATTGTTTTGTTTGGTCTAATATACAAAAGGAGATTTGTAATTGAGTGTACCATTATATACCCTGCCAAAAAGCTATGGTTCAGAACCACATCAAAATACCTTTGCTACTCTTAATGTTTGTTTTAAGTATATCCACATAGATATCATATGCTCTTTGCCAATAGTCCAAGATAAAATGTATTTTTTTATCTACATAGATTGTTTTTCCAGATGGCCTGAAACTATACCAATTAAGGACATTTTATCCCTTACTGTTGGCTGAGTGGATTTCATGTTTTCGAACTCCTTTAACCATAATGAACAACAGAGGTTGTCAGTTTGAATTCAGTCTTTTTGTTAATCTATCTAACCTGCTAGGTATGCATCTAATTTGTACTACAGCTTATCACTCTATGTCTAACAGAATGATAAACCATTTTTATTAACAACTTAAAACAGCTTAGTGAGCACATTCCAATTCAGAGATGGTTAGAAGTCTTGTTGATCACTTTATTAAGTTTTTGTTCAGCTGTTAAAGAGGACCTAGGTAACCCCCTGGCAGAATTACTGTATGGTTCACCACTTACACTGCTGGTCAAATGATAGTAGCTATCAACAATATGATCCAACCATGTTCATTGGTTCTGAAATTACTTAGTAGAATTACCACCATTAATAACAAGATCACAGTCAATTTAAACTTTTGTTCTACTTGGACTTGTGTTCTTGTATGCAATGATGCAGACAAGCATTCCTTATAGACAGTTTATACTGACCCTCACTGTGTGTTTAAAGCTAAACCTAAGTATGTAGTTTTGGACATTCTGGCTTTTGTTAAATTTCTTCTTTATTAACAACAACCTTCTTCTTCCCCTGCCACACCCACACAATCTACACTTACACATTATCTAATAACAATACATCTTCTAACAGAGTTACATGGAGTGGCATAAGTGTACATAGGCTGGCTAAACATGCATGCACATACTTTTATTAAACAATATGCAACAAAGACTGTGTTTTCTTTTTCTAAAAAGGAAAAAGAACTATTGAACTTTACACTTACTATGAATCTTTTTGCATGAATATTTGTCAATCTTTTCTCAATGATCAATGTATATATTTTTATTTTTGTTTTTGTATCTCTGTTAGTTCTTTTCCCTTCTCAGGCTATATGAATTTCATTTTAATTTTTTTCCATTCTCTTACATTTTCAATGCAAAAGAGAATTGGAAAGGAACTACTTGTAGCACATTCAAAACCAAATCGTCAAGTTAAAGTCACGGGTTAGCCATAACCATTTCCTATTAACTGAACAGTCAACATTGAGCCATCACATGATGCCATCTTCTACAATCATCAGGAATGTCTCCTAACAGGGCTTATAAAATAGACAAGTTTAGGCACAAAATCTCAGAATGTTGAAAATTGCCACCATGGAAACCAATGCAAAGGCATCCATTTCAGGCATTTGTATAAATCTTGATGCCAAAGAAAGGTACTAGCATTTCTAGAAATTTTCACTTGCATATTATTACATATCTCGTGTCTTTGCTCTAGGGAGAAAAGTTGTTGCTCTTTCAGCCTTCCCTGTAGTTCATAGGCTGCACTGGGGTAATCTTTTTGTGTAGTAGTGTTGGATCACTTCAAGCTCCATTGTTAGTTTGGTACCATGCAGTGACCATTACTGAAAGCAGTAGTCCAGGTGGCTGAGAACAAAGGTCTTCCATAGTATCAACATCACTTCTTGGTCTCTTGTCCTGTGGGACCTTTGCATCCATCCTAAATATCTACACTTTGTTACCATCATGGTAATGTGCACATGAAAGAATGTATTATTATACATACTGTCTCTCCCTGTCTGTGAGTCTTGGATTGCAGTACCTTCAGGTCCTGTACAAGCGGATTGTGGTGCATTTGTGAGCCGATAGTGAAGTTCTGGAAATTTTCCAGTATTAAACTGCATGTTGTTTCGTTGAACCCACTAATATATTGCATTTAGATCCTGATACAAGCTTGCAACATCATCAGAGTTCTAAGTGATTGTGGACATGATTAAGAGAGCTACTATAAACAGTAATGATTCTTGGGGGAGTTCACTCAGAATTTGTATTTCCTTAGAGAGGGCACCATTGGTTGCAACTGCCTGGCTTCTAACTTTTAAGAAGACATGTAGCCACTCTCCAGTTTACCAGCCATGACATATCAGGCCATGGTTCACTTTGCCAAAGACCTTTGAAAGTCAAGATATACAACATCAACATTTGAATGGTTGAGCTCAGTCATAGTGCTGTAAGAGCTGTATAAGGCAGCTTCTTCCCAGACAGAAATCATGCTGAGAATCTTTCAGTAAGTCATTTTCTTCTTGAAACATTATCAATTTCCTTCTGATGATTTGTTCCATAACTTTGGGGACATATTAAGTCAGAGATGGGCCCATAATTTTTAGTCCCTGCTCTGCTCCCACCTTCGTGGATAGAGCATATAATACCCTTTTTTTCAGCTTTCTAGGATGCTTATCACTTGCAAGGAAACTCTGGAAAAGTATCTATAGTGGTTTCACTAAAGCTTGCTTATAATGTTGATAAGGAGGATTTAATTCTGGTGTTTTTGTATTATATTGTGACTGATACCTAGTGGTCAGATATAATACATATTATGTTCTGTTTTATGGTTTTTGATGACATATTCATCTATTCCATACTTATGTGCATTTGGGTTATGTTTGTATATTTTGTTTGTTTGCTTTTACTGGATGTGATATCTGTGGGAGTGAATTTATTGTTTTACAGCTTGCTCTAGTAGTTTAAGTATCAATTGTCAGCTGGTTATACAGCAGCTGAGTAATAGATATTTATTGTTGCAATTAAATGGAATTAAGATTTTAAATTCAGCAGTAGTGATACCAGATATATCATCCCTTGATTCTTGCCAATTACAATAAAAATGTGAGGGGAAGAGGAGGAGCAACAGCTATTTCATCTGAAGATAAAAAAAACTTGAGAGACTAAGGAATTTTACTGTTCCAAATAAATGTTAGGACAGTTAAACATAAATGGCTAATACAAATCATTAATAAAAAAGATTAAACTCAAACACATATCTTTAATGTTTTTGCATGTGTGAGAATATGTTTATAAATATTCATACATCTTTGTGTATACATGAGTGTACAATTCCAATTCACAATTGTGTGTAAATTTATTGCTATATGTATACAGTCAAGCAAATATGGTTAATTGTCCAAGTATCTTTGTTTTTGTTAATTCCTGATAATCAAACTCAGCAGACAGGAAAATTAATTTAAAAATTAATAATAATAAAAAGACCTTCATTTTCTGTCTTTTTAGGACAGAAGTTATTGAGAAAACATTAGCTGACATGGAGGACTGGAAGCCATCTGAATATTGGAAAAGAGTTACCTGTAATCATGCTGATTTGTGCTGGGTATCAAAATACCAGCATCATGACTGCTGCGCAATGCTCTGTGAATATTGTAAAAGCTGTAAGACATGACATGGACAGCTGCAACAGAGACTACAAAGCCATGGCCATCAGGAAGGGATATAGCAGATAGATTGACTGTGTCTGCAAGCCAGAATTCATCCCCACATCTTTTAAGAGGGCCTTAGGCTCAATTCAGACAGCTATATGAAGCTACTGTGGACTGTGGTCAATCTCTGTCTGGAGAGTGTTGCAGCTGAAAGGCCATATTATGTGGCAACAGGATTTGGTTCATTGCTATACATCTGGAAAGAGTCAGACATGGTTGTTGAAGAATTTCTACAACTTCACCAGCCCCAATTTCTGGCCTCCTAATTCCCCTGATTATAATTCCCATGGATTACTATGTGTGGGAAACGGTTGAGAAATATACTAACTGCTCTGTTTGCAACACCAAGGCTGAGCTGGTGGCCAAAATCAAGGAGGTGTCCAAAGATCTTCTCAGACACACAGTGAGGAACACCTGTGCCAGGTTCTGAAGCAATCTTGAGGCTGAGGGTGGCTACTTTGAGTAAACTGTTATCTCCCAGCTTTAATCTAGTTGATATTTTTTGGTGTTTTAAAATACTTTTATTTTTGGATAGGATATTGAGTTCTAGAAGTGTTGTGTTCCACCTATCCTAGCCTGACAAACCAACCTACATCTCCCTTTCCCAAACTGTTTCTCTTCTCTTCCTCACATTTCCTCTTTATACACTATGATTATCTCCCACTCCCAAAACTAGTCATCCTACTCTGCTCACTGTATCATTGCTTCCCCCACTACCCATCCTTTCCCCCTCTATATATCCAGATTCTCACTAGTCACAACATTCCCCATTCCCACTCCCTAGTCATGACTTCTTGACAATACCATGCCAGCACCTGCCACCATTCATCTTTCTCTTCTTACTCTATCATCCCATCCATGCCTTGATCGCAGAATCTCATGGAAGGAACTTTGGGCTTGGGAACAAGCAAGGACACCCTTCCTGATCAAGTCTACCTTCGACGTTTTACCCTCACCAGCGAATTTAGTCCGATGGAACATACAAACAACTGGTGAATGTAGATGCGGAGAGAAAGCGACGGTGAGACATGTTCTGTCAAACTGCAGGCTAGCACTAGACAGATATGCATGGCATCACAATCAAGTCCTCGGCATCATAAGGAGAAGATTGAAGGATATAATAGGAGAGAGTACCCAAAAGTGGAAAAGTGCAGAAAAATATACTTCCTGAAGGAGGGAAAAGGACATAAGGCTAGGCCTTCAAATAAAATATACAAGACAGACGAAAGATGGAAGGGATACTGGGAGCTGGCCATGGATTTGGAAAGACTATTAATATTTCCACTCATAAAAACGGCAAAAAGACCAGACTTAATTCTATGGAACACAGAACAGAGAATTGGAATTTTGCTAGAGCTGACTGTAACATGGGAAGAGAACATCACTAATGCAGAGCAACGGAAGGAGAAGAGGTGCCAAAACTTAATCAAAGAGTGCAGAGAACAGGGATGGACTGTCAAGTATTACCACCTGGCAGTGGGGGCAGAGGCTTTATTGAAAAGAAAATGACAACATTATTCAGAAGAAGGTTTGCATTGTTGAGCTCAGAGTTGAGAAATGTAATAAGGAGGATACAAGAGGCAGTCAAAAAAGTCAGCTTCTATATATGGTTGAAGTGAGAAGACCAAAAATGGCTTGACAGCCATAACATGCCAGCTGGGAAATAGCATTGCTAGGTGAGATTGGCTGACACTTAAGCATCATCGTTGATTGACAGGTGGCGGTCTCATTCATGGTGCCCCCTCCTCCTGGTTCGAAGACTTGTACCATCAAACAGCTGATTGGCTCTGGCTGCTGGAACTGAAACTAACACAACACTGGTGGAAGACAGGTTCAGAGAGGGTGCGAACTAAGATTACGTGCTCTTCTTCCCTTTCATTGGTCAGTTGGAGTTTAGACAGTGTTAGCTGCTGGAGCCTACCAGCGAGTATTTAAAGGAAAATTTGGCAGGATGGTCAGTCACCCACTGACACTTGTTGACACTGCATCAAAGAGGCCAGGCAACAGAAGAATGAAGGAGAAAGAAGAAATGCACTCAACACCAGAGCTGAAGACACCTCCAAAAGGGGGTGGCCCTACCACATCAAAAATGGTAGAGGAGTAGGGGTCAGAACCGGTCATGGTTCCTCCTGATAATGTCTTTAGCCACTGGATCCTATAAAGGTGTTGTTGAGGTTGCAAACCACAAAATGTGGTTGGAATTTCTTGGAATTCCTCATCCCATCTATGCCTTGACTCCATTCCTTGTCAGTATACCCTGGCACTTCCTACCATCCCTCTCCTGCTCTTGCTGTCTCCTACTCGCTTTCTCTCTCTCTCTCTTTCTCTTGCTCTTCCCTCTGGCTGAGTAATTATGTATCTCCTCTACAGTAACAAGCCTGTTCTACCGTCATTCTTGATCACTCTCTCTCCTTCCTTCTCTTGCTCTTACCTCTGGCTAGCAGCACACCTCTTTCTTGTTAACGCTACCTTTCTCTCTCTAGGTAATCATGTCCCTCCTCTTCAGCAGTACACCTGTTTCTATTCTCACTCTTTTTCCCTCCTTCTCTTCTCCCTCTTTTTCTCCCTCTCCTTCTCTCTCTGGTTAGGTAACCATGTACCTCCACTACAGCAAGACACCGGTTTTTGTTTCTGTCAGACCCTAACCTTTCATCATATGACACAAGATATACTTCCTCCAAATCCCCCTCCCTTCTCAAAGATTCCTTGTCTTGAAAAGTTACTTGATGACCTTGCCAGTGCAGGAGCCACTTAAAAAGCACCCTGTCCTCACTGTAAAGTGGTTGGCATTTGAATGGGCACCCAGTTGTAAAATCCATACAAAAACTGACCTCACCTGTGCAAGTGCCATGTAAAAAGCACCCAGCCTACTCTGCTGAGTGGTTGGTGTTAGGAAGGGCATCCAGCCACAAAAACCCTACCAAAACAGACACAGCTCCTGTCAAACTTGCTTCAGTCATTTGACTGTGGCCATGCTGGAGCACCACCTTTAGTCGAGCAAATCGACTCCAAGACTTATACTTTGTAAGCCTAATACTTATTCTCTTTTGCCGAATCACTAAGTTACGGGGGCATAAACACACCAGCATCTGTTGTCAAGCGATGTTGGGGGGGCAAACACAGAAACACAAACATATACACACACACACATATATATATATATATATATATATATATATATATATATATATATATATATACATATATATGGCGGTCTTCTTTCAGTTTCTGTCTACCAAATCCACTTACAAGGCTTTGGTCTGGCCGAGGCTATAGTAGAAGACACTTGCCCAAGGTGCCACGCAGTGGAACTGAACCCGGAACCATGTGGTTCGTAAGCAAGCTACTTACCACACAGCCACTCCTATGCTTATATATACATACATACATATAAACAGTGGCAGACTGGGTCTAAAAATATTGGTTGCCAGGAGATGAAGGGGGCCCGCCTGCAACTACTATGCTATAATTTAATTTTTCTTTTTTTAAAAGTATTTCTCGGTAGTTCAATTATTTGGTGAAAAAAATACCACCAAAGCAACTTAAGCCATCCAAAGGACTCATGCGTTTGCTAGTATATCTCTATATATAAAACTGAAATGCGTTTTTACCGCTTGGATCGCTTTCAATGCCACTACATCCCGTCCAATTCGCTCCTAAATTTACAGGGACATGTAGAATAAGGTGACGATGCTCGTGGGCTACCTTACAAATCCCTAGCTTAAAAGGTGTGGTTGTTAAGGGCCATCTTCCTCACTCACACTATTTCCTCCAATACCCTCTCACTCCTCTTCATTTACAACTTTGACAGTTCCACTACCGTTATTTAAAGTATCTGTCTTCACAAACTCACTCTCACAAGATGGGAAGGTGAGTGAAAAAGAGAGGAAATATCCTCTTTTTCACTCACTCTGTCTTGTACCTTCCCATCACATTGGCGTTCTTTTAAGTATCTGTCTGTCACCAACAACACACGAGCATTAGAACAAATATTATGAATCAGATATTCTTGCGTTCATTTATGTGTGTGTTCTATATATAAATATGTATATATAATGTATATATACAAAGTGTATATATCTGTATTTATGTATATTAAACTTTTTCATAGTTATATATATTTTTTAACAAATTATAAATATAATTTAACAACTTTTATTTTCAATTTAAATAATTAACATTTTTCAATTTTATATTTTATATATTTTCTATATTATATTTTTTTTTAATGTTTTTGTTTTTGATTTTTCACTGTTTGATTTGCCTATGAGTGGTTTTATCTCTAATTTAATTTATACAGATATATATCTCATTTGTATACATTTGTATATATAATGCGTGCACACACACACACACACACACATATATATATATACATATATATATATATATATAATGTGTGCATTACGTAGACGGTCGATTCAGCTGAAAATATGCACACCTATGTTAAAAGTGCTGGCAAGTTTGCATGACAACTATTTTTTTCCTCAAATGAAAGGCGTCACCTCTAGGACAAAATTCCTCATCTTATAAAATGTGGCCCTAGTAGACCCGAATGAAATCGGGTTATATTAACCAAAATGTGAAAAGGGGTCTAAATGGGGCTGGAAGGGGATTAAAATTTCAAGGAGCGGCTGTTTAGGAATTCTCTGTTACATCAAGCTAAAAAATTTGCGCCAGCCTTTTAATCGTCAATGTGTTGCTGTCCATGATAAAGAAGTTTTGAATGCTTGCCATGGTGAGTCTACTGTCGTGAGAAAGAATCACTTCAAAAATTGGTGTTTACGAATTTTCTTTTACATCAAGTTCAAAATTTTACGCCACCCGTTAAACTGTCAATACGTTGCTGTCCGTCGTTAAGAAATGCCAGCCATGGTGACTCTACTATCCTCAGATTCTATCCCTTCAAACTTTGGTTTCCAATATTTTATTATTTTTATTCAGCTCGCAAGTTCGTCTGTCCCTTTTAAATGTTAGCGTTTTGCTGTCTGCCTTGAAGCAGACCTTTCCATTGCCACTGCATGATATTTATGATTGATCTTTCTAAATATTTAAATTCTCAACTTACTCAAGATCTTCTGTTTTTTATAAATGGGAGAGAGATAGATAAAAATTGAGAGTAAGAGAAAGCGAGAGAGAGTCTGAGAGAAAAGAAAAGTAAGAGAGTGGGAAAGTGAGAGAGAAACAAAGACAGAGAATCACATCATCATCATCGTTTAACGTCCGTTTTCCGTGCTAGCACGGGTTGAACAGTGTGACCGGGGTCTGGGAAGCCAGGAGGCTGCACCAGGCTCCAGTCTGATCTGGCAGTGTTTCTACAGGTGGATGACCTTCCTAACGCCAACCACTCTGTGAGTGTAGTGGGTGCTTTTTCCCCTGGTGACCTTGACGTGTGCGTGTGTGTATGTGTAGGAGTGAAAACGTGGGGCTGGGAAGTGGTCAGTGTTAGTGTGTACGTGGTGGTGTGTTGTGATGAGATGTGTTGTGTGGTATGGTGGTGTATGGTGTAGTGGTCTGTGGTGTGGAGTGATGGTGTTGGGAGGTGGGGGAGGCAAGAGTGTGGAAGGTATAGGTGGGGTTGGAATGTGTAGGGGTTACAAGGGAGGGGTGACGATGAAGGGGGAAGGAGAAGATGGGTAGGAGTGAAGAGAAGAGAGGAGAGTAGGAGTGAAGAGAAGAGAGGAGAGTAGGAGTGAAGAGAAGGAGTTGGAGCAAGAGAGGAGAGGTGGGTGGCAGGAAGTAGGTGTGAGGGGGAGAGACGCGAGGGGGGGGTTAGATGAAGAGGGGAGGAGATTTAAGCCCATGTGGCACAAAGGAGCAAAAAGAGAATATTAATCCCTGTTCACGGCGCAAACGGGAGTCCACATGGCTCCTGTGTAAGGACAATCCGAACATGGACAGGTGTTGCAAAGATTGACTGGTAGAGCAGAAATGGTGCAAGAAGGGGTGTCATTGCCGAGTCGGATGTCTCAAAGGTGTTCCACGAATCCGTCAGCTGAGCGGAGTCCTGTTTGCCCGATGTATAGAGAATGGCAGAGAGAGAGCAAGAGATGCAGTAGATGATATATATATGTATATATACCAGGAGTCCACATGGGCTCAACTCTCCTCCCCTTTACATCTAACCCCCTCCCCTCGCATCTGTCCCCCTCACACCTACTTCCTGCCACCCACCTCTCCTCTCTTGTTCCGACTCCTTCTCTTCACTACTACTCTCCTACTCTTATATATATGTGTGTGTGTATTTATATACATATATATTATCCGAATTTTATAGTATTAAGTATCCATCACAGATGATCTGACCAATTAATTTCATGCAAAAAAATACAACAGAGTGTTAGGCAAGAAACCAATTATATAAATACATACGCTCATCAGAGGTAGCTGACATGGAAGGGAATATGGCGACTGCTTGCCACTGCTGGAGGTGGATTAGTACAACTGGTTGGCATCTGCTGTAAAAAGGTAGTGAAATGTAAAAAGTTCCAGAGGATTTTGCTAGGAGTTATATCCCTTGGTTAGGTATGTTGTGGTGCCGGCTAAAGTCATCTTGAAGTGGGGTAAGTTTGTATTAATAATGTGGTTTCTCTGTGGGGATGGGGTGTGTGTAGTGGTGATATATGTATAAATTTTTCTGGGGTGTAGATATATATAGCGCAGTGTTCTTTACTGTGTTTTCTTCCTGCAAAGGTTAAAGCTGTGGGGGGTTTTAATTTAGCATGCAGTGTGTAATGTGTAATGTATGATGTGTGTGTGTGGTGTTTGTTTATATGCGGGTCACAATTTGCATTAGGGAGTATGTGCTGGGGGTGGTGGGGGAATAGTTAACTGTGGGATGTTCACTTTATAGAGGTGTGCATATGTACATGTGGGTGCACTGGTGTGTGTCTTGTTCAAACTCTTTACGCCAGGTTCAAGGTGGAAGATCGTTTGTAGAAGGTGGAGGTAGGGGACCAGTGGTTGCAGTCATGGTGGGTCACACAGGTATGACAGAATGTACTTTCTTTCATGTGGACAAGGATTAAACATCTCACACTTCCTATTGAGGTAAATATCTGGACATTGAGTGCCTTCTAAAATCGTCCTCTTCTTGGCTCTCTTCTGTGTCAACTTAATAGCACTTTTTGTGGCTTTTTGAGTCATTTTGACTCTTGTTTCTAGCAATGCTGGTACCATTTTGTACCCTTGCTTTTAGGTCTGAATTGCTAATGGCCCACCAATCTAATATGTTTAATATATATATATATTCTTTCATTTATTCTTTTAATTGTTCAGTCATTTGACTGCAGCCATGTTGGAGTACCACCTTAAAGGATGTTACTTGAAGAAATTGCCCCCAGGACTTATTCTTCGTAAGCCAAGTACTTATTCTGTTTGTCTCTTTTTCAGAACCACTAAGTTATGGGGACATAAACACACTAGCAACAGTAGTCAAGTGATGGTGGGGAGACAAACACACACAAATATATTCATATATATATACATATATATACGATCAGCTTCTATCTACCAAGTTCACTTACAAGGCTTTGGTTGGCCCAAGACTATAGTAGAAGACACTTGCCCAAGGTGCCATGTAGTAGGACTGAACCCAGAACCATGTGGTTGGGAAGCAATCTTCTTCCCACACACCCATACTGTATATAAATATATATATATACACCACATATGTGGAAATCTCTGGGTGTGTTTGTTTGTGGCGTTGCTATCTAACTTCTACATTGTTTTATCAATTTTGATGGAATTTGACACATGAGTAGAACTCATGTTTGGAAAACTAGTGACATACTTAGATTGTTGAAAAGTCGATAATAGGACCCCTGGAAGGGATTCTTATATATACTACATATGACTAATATATTATTTTTAAACATCCAAGGGAAATAACCCATTCGCTCCTGAAAGGGATCCTTATATATAGCCAAGGAAAATAACCCATTCGTGTTCATAAATTATTTCGTATAAATCAAATTAAGTATGCTTATTTCTTAGTATTTGAATTATTTGAGTTATTTTTGCAATTTATCCAGTACAACGCTTAAATAAGTAAACAGTATTTTCCTAAATAATAGATCCCCTTATTTTGGTTAGTGACTTATTCACAAATGTACCAACACTAGTGCCACTGAGGGTAATATTCTCTGTGAATGCACAAAAGCTTTTTTCAGAGTTATTTACTTTGAATTGTTATTATCTTATATCTGATTAGCCTGTTATTATGTAACATGGTTCACGATTTTAGTATACATACCTTATTAGTATTTCCTCCTAAGTTCTATATACTCTGGGAACTATTAAAGTCCTTTTCGGGGCTACCTTATTTGAATTCTTACTATCGGGTAATTAAGGTCATGCTATTGCATAACTTACTTCACAATTTGGGTATTCATAACTTATTGGGAATTCCTAAAAACAAGATCCTGTGTAAGACAGTTCGGCATTCTCAATAAATGCAGAAAAACCGTTTTAAGGGCTACATACTTTGTATTGTTGTTACTGGATTAGCAAAACAATTATGAGAACGGAACCAAGGGATAAGCCCCGCTTTTCCAGGAATTACCGGGAACGTCAGCTAGTCTATATATATATATATATATATATATATTATATATATATATATATATATATATATATATATATATGTATACACACTGTATTTTCCAATTTGGGCAGTGCCTGAAGATTGCACTGAGAGACCAGACCCAAAAATACTGTCTGGCATGCTCTCATCACATGAAAGTAATAGTAGCACATGAAAACATATATAGTGTTTATTAAAGAATATTTATCTTTCACCAGATGGAGTACTTATTTGTTGAGCTTACTATCACTGAACGTTACACTATATATATATGCACCAAGTGTAAGCTATGGACACATAAGAGATGCAGCAATGTCAAAGGAAGGCTAACTAGGAAGATGGTTTTTGTATGTGGCAGATGCTCAGGAACAATAAACACTGAAAATGCTCTGAGACCAACTTCCGTCACTTTCCAGGGAGAAAAACTAGAAATAGTTGATAGTTTCCGTTACCTAGGTGACCAAGTCAGCAGCGGGGGCGGGTGTGCTGAAAGTGTAACTGCTAGAATAAGAATAGCTTGGGCAAAGTTCAGAGAGCTCTTACCTCTGCTGGTGACAAAAGGCCTCTCGCACAGAGTGAAAGGCAGACTGTATGATGCGTGTGTACGAACAGCCATGCTACATGGCAGTGAAACATGGGCCGTGACTGCTGAGGATATGCGTAAGCTCGCTAGAAATGAAGCCAGTATGCTCCGATGGATGTGTAATGCCGGTACTCACACTCGGCAGAGTGTAAGTACCTTGAGAGAAAAGCTGGACCTAAGAAGTATCAGTTGTGGTGTGCAAGAGAGACGTTTGCGCTGGTATGGTCATGTGGCGAGAATGGATGAAGATAGTTGTGTGAAAAAGTGCCACACCCTAGCGGTTGAGGGAACCTGTGGAAGAGGCAGACCCAGGAAAACCTGGGACGAGGTGGTGAAGCACGACCTTCGAACTTTAGGTCTCAGTGAGGAAATGACTAGAGACCGAGACCTCTGGAAGTGTGCTGTGCGCGAGAAGACCCGGCAGGACAAGTGAGTCCATAACCCGTGGCCTTCTACATGGGATGGAGCCAGCCTACGTATGCATACCATCCCTTCTTGGGACACAAAACTCTACTTGTGAAGACGTGTTGAGGCAAGTGAGGATCAGAATCGAAATCGATCAATGGAAATTGCGGATGTGTTACCAGTGCCGGTGGCATGTCGAAACTCTACTTGTGAAGACCCGTTGAGGCAAGTGAGGATCAGAATCGAAATCGATCAATGGAAATTGCAGATGTGTTACCAGTGCCGGTGGCATGTAAGAGAACTTTCCGTTTCGCGACCGTTGCCAGCACCGCCCCGTTTCGTGTCCGTTGCCAGCCTCGCCTGGCCCTCGTGCCGGTGGCACATAAAAAGCACCATCCGTTCGTGGCCGTTTGCCAGCTCTGTCTGGCACCAGTGCGGGTGGTACGTAAAAAGCACCCACTACACTCACGGAGTGGTTGGCGTTAGGAAGGGCATCCAGCCGTAGAAACACTGCCAGATTTGACTGGGCCTGATGAAGCCTTCTGGCTTCACAGACCCCAGTAGAACCGTCCAACCCATCCTAGCATGGAAAACGGACGCTAAACGATGATGATGATGATGATGATATATACACACACACATATATACATACATATACAATGGCCTTCTTTCAGTTTCTGTCAACCAAATCCACTTACAATGCTTTGGTTGGCACGGTGCTATTGTAGCTATAGACTCTTTCCCAAGCTGCTACATAGTGGGACTGAAGTTGGAATCATGTGGTTGGGAGGTAATATATATATATATATAGTTCTTTATGTCTTGACAGTCATCTTTCCTGTTTGATGAGCAAGTTCTGCTACAATATCTGTAACCACAGAAGGTACTGCAGGGCTGTGGTGGGCTACCTTTCTTTCTTTGGCATTTTACTTCAAGGGTCAGGATATTTCCTCCCTTGAGTTGTTTGTCTCCTTTATTCACTGAGGTTTTCCATGCTGTTCTGTCTTCAGCTAACTTTTCCCAAGCCTTTGCATTGATGTAGCATTTGGTCAGGCTGCTCTTACATGTATCCCTGAATCTCAGCTTTCCTCATCCTCTGGGTCTGCTACTCTGAGCCAACTCACCATATAACAACTGCTTTGGAATTCTGTCGTCATCAGCTATCTTAGTCTCCTTTTGCACATAATAGTTGTCATGCTCAGAAGTGCTGCTTGTTTCAAGACTTCTGTGTTGGTTACTTTGTCTTGCCAGGTGATGCCAAAGATCTTGCATAGGCATCACAGATGAAATACATTGAGCTTCTTCTCGTCTTGTGTATAATGTCCAGGTCTTTCATCCATAGAGGAAGGTGATTATTATGCATGCTTCATAAATCCTGATTTTGGTTTTCACTGTGAGCATCTTGTTGTTCCATGCTCTCTTGCCAAGTCTACTAGAGGCTGTAGCAGCTTTTCTATCATATTTCATCATCTAGGGAGGTTGTCAAAGTCATTGTGGACCTGAGATAGCAGAATTTCTTTACAACTTCCAAAGGTTTGTTGTCCAGCATGATGTTGCCTTGAGTTGTGCCATCTTGTGTCAGAATGGCTGTCTTCTTGATGCTCATTACAAGAGAAAATCCTTTGCAGGCTTGTGAAAGGAGCTCCATTATCATCTGTAGTGTTGACTCGCTGCAAGCAAGCAGTACTACATCATCTGCAAAGAGGATATCTCTGGTCAAGGACTTGGTTTTAGTTTTTTACTCTGAGGTGTGCAAGATATATATGTCAATATATAGACATACATATATAAAACTATATAGTTATATATACTCTCTTACTTGTTTCAGTCATTTAACTGCAGCCATGCAGGAGCACCACCTTTAGTTGAGCAAATCGACCTCAGGACTTATTCTTTGTAAGCCTAGCACATATTCTATAGGTCTCTTTTGCCGAACCAGTAAGTTACGGGGACATAAACACACCAGCATCGGTTGACAAGTGATGGTGGGGTGACAAACACAGACACAAACATAAACACACACATACATATATATACGATGGGCTTCTTTCAGTTTCTGTCTACGGAGTCTCGTCTTCCTGGGTCTACCTCTTCCACAGGTTCCCTCAACTGCTAGGGTGTGGCACTTTTTCACACAGCTATCCACATCCATTCTCGCCACATGACCATACCAGCACAGTAGTCTCTCTTGCACATCACATCTGATGCTTCTTAGGTCCAACTTTTCTCTTGAGGTAATTACACTCTGTCGAGTATGCACACTGGCATTACACATCCATCGGATCATACTGGCTTAATTCCTTGTGAGCTTACGCATGTCCTCAGCAGTCACAGCCCATGTTTCACTGCCATGTAGCATGGTTGTTCGTACACAAGCATCATACAGTCTACCTTTTACTCTGAGTGAGAGGCCCTTTGTCACCAGCAGAGGTAAGAGCTCTCTGAACTTTGCCCAGGCTATTCTTATTCTAGCAGCTGCACTTTCAGCGCAACCTCCCCCACTACTGACTTGGTCACCTAGATAACGGAAGCTATCAACTACTTCTAGTTTTTCTCCTTGGAATGTGGCGGAAGTTGTTCTCTGCGCATTTTCAGTGTTTATTGCACCCGAGCATCTGTCACATTCAAAAACTATCTTCCCAGTTAGCCTTCCTTTGATATTACTGCACCTCTTATGTGTCCATAGCTTACACTGGGTACATCTTATAGAGTTTCTACCTACGCCTCTACTACAGATTGGGCAGGGCCATCTACCTGAAGGGATTTGTGGTTTGCCTGCCTTACTGCTTATTAGGACTTTGGTTTTAGCTAGGTTGATTCTAAGGCCCTCCGATTCTAATCCTTGTTTCCACACCTGAAACCTCTCCTCCAGTTCTGATAGTGACTCAGCAATTACAGCAAGGTCAACAGCACAGAGGAGCTCCCAGGGGCATCCTGTCTTGAATTCCTCCATTATTGCCTGGAGGACTATGATAAATAGGAGGGTGCTGAGGACTGAATCTTGGTGGACCCCTACCTCTACCCTGAATTCTTCAGTGTACTCGTTGCTGTACTGTACATGGCTCTCACTAACCATTCATCTATCCCTAGTTTCCTCATTGACCACCAGATAATAGATCGGGAGACCCTGTCAAAGGCTTTCTCCATGTCAATGAAAGCCAGGTATCTTTGGCTAGGTATTTCTCCTGCAGCTGTCTTACCAGAAACATAGCCAGTCATTGAGTATGACTCCTTCATGTATCACCTGGTTAACTATACGGGTGACTATAGCCGACACTGCCAGATATTTTGAGCATCACTGCAGTAATTCCTGATGGACCGGGGTCTTTCCCCGTCTTCACACTTTTAATTGCTTTATCTACCAATGTACTGTCAACTCGGATAGCTGGTCCCTCTGTTGGGTCAACATTCAGCAGACTCTCTTTCTCCCATTCATTTTCTTTATTCAGCAACCTTTTATAGTGGCATCTCCAAACCTCTCTCTTTGCAGCCTCATTTAGTGCAAGTGAACTGCTAAGTTACAGGGATGTAAATACACCAACATTGGTTGTCAACCAATGGTGAGGGGACAATCACAGACACACAAACATACATACGTGCATACATATATATATATGATGGGCTTCTTTCAGTTTCCATCTAACAAATCGACTCACAAGGCTTTGGTTGGCCTGAGGCTATGGTGGAAGATATTTGCCCAAGGTGCCATGCAGTGGGTCTGAACCCAGAACCATGTGATTGGTAAAGCAAGCTACTTACCACAGTCACTCCTATATATATATGTATGTGTGGAGGTGTAGGATTGCAGTTTCGATTCCCAGACCGGGTGTTGTGTGTGTTTATTGAGTGAAAACACCTAAAAGCTCCACGAGGCTCTGGCAGGGGGTGGTGATCCCTGCTGTACTCTTTCACCACTCTTTCTCCTGTTGGCCTGCTCGCTTAGCCAGCAGGGTGGCATCATTCGAAGGCTAAAACAATGTGAACGCATTGTGACCAGCGATGTGTAACAACATCTGATGGTCTGGTCGGTCACGTGATCACGGGATATATGTATGTATGTATATATGTATGTTTGTAAGTATATATGTGTGTATATAATATATCATCTTATATAAAATTCATTCTGTCTGTCTGTCTGTTTGTGCGCTTATAACTCGAGTATTGTTCATCTGATTGCGCTGAAATTTTAAACATGGATACATGAGAAAGCGGGGCATTCTGTAATTCAAAAAGATTTTCAAAATTGTTAGTTTCAAAGTGAGAAATGCTATTTTTGTAATCTTTATGTCCTGTTTGTTCTGCCATTACAACAACCAGTTGCTCAGACAGCCGGTACATGGCATTTCACTAGCAACAACGGGAGTACAGAATGACAGTCAGCCAAAACCGTCACTATGCTGTCTCACTTCTTTCCTCTCTCTGTGGGGTTAATAATTTTTATCTTGAGTTACAGTTTCTCATTAAAACTACATAATAAGCAGAATTGTCGGATTAAGACAGTAGGGTGTTTTGAGGGAGATTTGGCTGCTATTTCTACCAGGTCTGGCTTATTGATATTATATAGTCCTTATGCTTTCCAAAACCGAGTTACAGATTTTGACATATGGGGTATCAAAAGATTCAGTACTATTTTGGCTACAAATTAAACTTAATTTTCATACACATATTTGCATCTTAAAAATTTAACATAATCTTTTACATAAATTGAATATTGTAAAAATTTTGTACAATGATGTCACATTTTCTATGTATGTGTACCTTAAAAGACGTCAATCATCATGACATACACCTTCACTCACTCACTCTATCTCTCTCACATATACATGTGCAAGCATGCACGCACGCACGCACACACATACGTCTATTTCATATAGGCGTACATACATCTTTCACTTTCTTACATTTTTCTTTTTGCTTTATCTTTTTTCAATTTCTCCTCTCTTCAAATAAAATTTTTATGGATACAACTGCTTACAAAAATAGGGACTAATGTATAATTTCTTTCAATGTTCATAATTTTTTGTTTACAATATTGGGAAAAATATGCCACCAAAGAAAAGATGTAGTCTCTCCAGAAACAAGTATAAAGCAAGGAGGATTGTAGAAGACAGAGGTCCAACAGAATAGCTCTCAGAAACAAATTACGTACAAATTCGCTCTTCACAACTCCTGAAGCTGTTTTCAGAAATGATCCATCCCATTCTTATAAAAATAATAACTCTGTCCAAAATGGTGTGCTTTTCTGTAGAGCTTTCAAATTTTCAAATGAAACAAATGGTATGTGCTGCTCAGGTGGTCAGGTAAGATTGTCAGCCCTACCAGCTCCTTCTCAACCTCTTATGGATCTTCTAGAAGGCATTTCCATCTAGCCAAAGGATTTTCCGAACAATATCATACAACTCCGCAAATGACATTGTTTGGTGCATCTAAGAAGATAGATAAACATGAATTTACGACGACGTCAAAGTTCAAGGGCAAGTCTATCACCTCAGTGGTTCCCTGTTACCCTCAAATGAACAACCACAGTTCCTCCAAATTTACTTTATGAGTGATGTAGGACAACGAACCCAATGGACGTGTCAACATTTCAGATGATGGGTTGTGTTAGATACAGCGCCGACTGCTGCAAAAGAGAGTATATCCACTAACAGTTTCTCGGTGCATTCAAAATTCACATAACCCCCACAGGTTAGGACCTGAAATATTCCAAACAGACGCATAGCATGTTGCTTAGTCGAATTAGCCCATCATTCACTCCACAAATGTTTTGTTGTCAATGCTGCACTTTCCCATATCACCTGTTTCAACATAACTGTAATATATTATATACAAACTATGCCATATTAATCCCGAGCAACATCGGGTGTCTCTGCTAGTATATATATATAGTAATAATGAAAATTTGTGGATGGAAATTTTCATATTCTATTAATTCATTGTGACATATGTTTCTGTATACCACATGTCATTATTCCATGTATATGCTTAAGCAGACACCTCACATTAATGGTTTCTCACTGGATCAATGTTTATGCTTAAAGATATTTACCATTATACACCAAGCAGGTAGCTCCATTAGACTTTTGGGTGGTGCTTGTGAATCACTATAACTTATCAAATAGAGAGATGTGGAAACAAAAGGAGGAAGGAAAAAAAAAATTGGGTATTGCTTGTAGTTCATTACAGCAGGCCAGCATGAAATAAGAATAAAGAGAAGAGAAAACAACATGAAGAAATGCCTTAAAAGTAACTGAGTGATTCAGAACCCTTCCTCACCCTGTGTTCTTCTCTAATGATTATACAGAGCTGTAAATAAAAAAGAACAAAGCTTCATTTTGATATTATCAGTTCTGGTGTAGGGCTATTCGACAAGTTCAGTCAGCTAAGGGAGTAAAAATAATGTTATAGTAAAATCCACAAGTCTTGTTAAATACAGCTAGCCAGGGGTTCCTGGTTGATACATTAATTTATTTCACCATTTTTGAAGCTGAGAGCATGACTGTTTTTCAATTACCTTTTTAAGTAACGTTATCTGCTTAAGCGTCATCTGTTTAAATATCTGCCGCTTAAAAAGCAACTGAAAATGATATAGTTCTCAGCTTGAAAAACAGTGGAGTAAATTAACGTCTTGGCAAGAAACCTTGGATAGCAATATTTAACAAGGCTCACGGTTTTTATTATAACATTATACACCCCACTACATATATGTATATCATCATCATCATATACATATTCTTTTATATGTTTCAACCTAAAGGCTGTAGCTATGTTGGGTCACACACATGCACGCACACAACAAAACAAATAGTGAGGGATTATCAATCTGGGCAAAATATTTCATAAGCTCTCTGTTGGCACGCCACGCTAATGATATTACTTAGATTAACGAAGAACTCCAAGTAATCTTTTGGTAGGGTCCAAAGTTATGGTTCATCACAATTCCATATCATAAATTTGTGAATGGGCTCCAGATAAACTGGTTCTTACAGAGTGATATATATGTATATGATGATGATGATGTACATATATGTAGTGGGATGCATAATGTTATAATAAAAACCATGAGTCTGGTTAAATATTGCTATCCAAGGTTTCTTGCCAAGACGTTAATTTACTCCACTGTTTTTCAAGCTGAGAACTATATCATTTTCAGTTGCTTTTTAAGTGGCAGATATTTAAACAGATGACGCTTAAGCAGATAACGTAACTTAAAAAGGTAATTGAAAAACAGTCATGTTCTCAGCTTCAAAAATGGTGAAATAAATTAATGTATCAACCAGGAACCCCTGGCTAGCTGTATTTGGATACACCTTTTCTTACTGTTGCATAGGCGTAGGAGTGGCTGTGTGGTAAGTAGCTTGCTTACGAACCACATGGTTCTGGGTTCAGTCCCACTGCGTGGCACCTTGGGCAAGTGTCTTCTACTATAGCCCTGGGCTGACCAAAGCCTTGTGAGTGGATTTGGTAGATGGAAACTGAAAGAAGCCCGTCATATGTATGTATATATATATATATATATATGTATGTTTGTGTTTGTGTTTGTCCCTCCAACATCGCTTGACAACCGATGCTGATGTGTTTATGTTCCTGTAACTTGGCGGTTTGGCAAAAGAGACTGATAGAATAAGTACTAGGCTTACAAAGAATAAGTCCTGGGGTCGATTTGCTTGACTAAAGGTGGTGCTCCAGCATGGCCACAATCAAATGACTGAAACAAGTAAAAAAAAAAAAAGAGAGTGTGCAATCCTGTTGGCTGAATTTTCTCGTAGTTCTTTAACAAATGAAAACAAAGATGCTAGCAGAAGGTAACCTTCAAATACATCAGAACCAGGGATTTGGAGTTTCTTACTTGTTTTGTTAAAACACTCCATAACATCTTCCCAAACGAATGTTAAAATAGCATATTCCAATTTTACCAATTTGTGGTATAAATTCTTTCCATCTCGCTTACATTCAGGCTTCTCTTCTAAGCCTTCAAACATGTTTGAGAGTTTGTAAAATATCCCTATATCCATTTTTAATTGCCCAGGCTGTTTCATAATGTGCAGGCCAATTAGTTATACTTAAGCTCTTTACAGAAAAGGCTAGATTGCCTTGTGTGTTCAAAATCTCTCATCTTTGAGGAGATTCAGAAAAGAAAATATACAGCTGCTGCAAGATGCCAAAATAGTCAACAACTTCAGGTACAGTAGACACTGCCTTTTATCAAACAAGGTTGAGTGAATGGTTTGCACATGGTACATAGTCTGCATAACAGTTAATGTTTTTAAGAAGTGCTTGCAGCCCTTTCTCTGAGCCTTTCATGTTGGATGCATTATCATACAACTGACCATGGATATTTTCAAGTGAAAGCTTATGTTCCCCCAGAAATTATTTTGTTGAACAAGGTTGTGGTTTTTCTATTGGCAAAAATGCTAAAATTCTCTCATGGGGTTTTCTATTATAACAGTATCGAACCAAAATTACCAGCTGGTCAACATGTGTTATGTTAGGTGTAGAGTCAAAAATAATTGAGTAGTATTTGATGTCTAGGTTGTTGAGCTGATTCACCACTTCATCTTACACATGTTTTCCCGTGATTTCCCTCAATTCTTCAGATACAGATTTGGGTAGGTAAGTAATATTTACTTTTTCATTTTTACATTTCTCTAAATGTTCATGTAAAAATGGGTCAAAATCCGCAATAAGCTGAATGACCCCCATGAAATTTCCATTGTTTGGGGAGCCCCACTTTTCCTCATGACCTCTAAATGCTAAACCCCTTTCACTTAAAAACTTAACTATTACAACTCTTTCTAGTACTTCAAAATAGTACTGCATGTTTTTTCTCAGCTATTCCTCAAGTTGCTGATCCACAGTGTTTTTATTTGACTTTCGTGTTATCCAGCTCAACTGGATGTTATGTTCCTTGCTATCTTCATGATTTTCTGGAGTTCTGAGTATATTCATACAGTCAGAAAACCCACCCGTTGTAAGTGATATTTTGCATTTAGAAAAGAGTTTGTTCTTTGAGAAAACTAACCAGGATCTCATCACAGTCTGACCATTTTTCAATCCTTTTTTTCAAAGTACTTGCTTGAGAAACTTCGATTTTGCTGTTTGTAAATTTTGTTGGATTCAGTATATACATTATCTGTTTTTTTATTTTGAAAAAAACTGATGCTTTGCATTAAGCAGTTTTGTACGAAATCATTATCAATTGTTACTGGCCAGTTTGCCATGTCACTGTAATCTTTGAAATCACTAAATTTGCTTGCTGTTTCTGCTCCATCTTTTCTCGAAGTTCTTGACCACCATGACCATCATCTGTACCAAAAGTGTCAACAGTAGGTTGATTATTGCTAAACAGAACACTCATGGTTTGTGTACTATCATAGACTTCACTGGTACTTGCATGGCTTGTTTCAGTTGCAGGTGATAACAATCTTTTACTTATAGTAAAATAGTTTGATAGTTTTTGACATTTAGAGATTTCATTAGATTGCTCTTCCTTGAGTTGGCATTTCTGGTATCCACTCGAGTACTTTCTTGAAGACACTGCTGTTCCTCTTGGGGACTAGACCTCTGTGAAAAAGAAATTGGGGTAATATTTTCATTAGCCACAGCGAGACAGAGATTGATCAAGATAAGGGTCAACAACTTAATATATAGTCATAAATGAAGAATTGTTCATTTTGTACAATGTAATATTCCAACAATTTTTAAAGTAGAAAAAATGCTTTGTTACTAAACAGCTTGTAAGTCCAAAATTAGGAGGCAAACCCTTTCATTGGTTATTAAATAATGGTGTGAAAATAAAAATTCTTATCTTTACCGTGCTGATGTAGTAGTAAACATATTTCACAATGGGAGAGGCAGGGCCAAAGTTTCCAAAATAAATTCAAGTGAAGCAAATTATCTGTGAGTTGTCTGTACTTTTACTTTTTATACTACTCCACACCGGTAGAAACAGCAGGTGAACAACTCATGGCTAGATACTGCGTGTCGAGACTCTGCATAAGTGTATGATATGATGTCCACAAAGACTGCGTGGCAAAATACTAAAATTGAC
The DNA here is from genome assembly GCF_006345805.1 of Octopus sinensis. Taxonomy (NCBI): domain Eukaryota; kingdom Metazoa; phylum Mollusca; class Cephalopoda; order Octopoda; family Octopodidae; genus Octopus; species Octopus sinensis. The sequence continues at coordinate 54,701,142 of NC_043007.1, read as the reverse complement.
AGAATGAAAACATTAAGTTGCTTCAGAGGGGACCCCTCCTGGATTAGGGGCCCTGAAACTTAAGCTTCATAAGTTTTATGGTAGATCTGCCCCTGGGAACGATAGATCAGGAAGTAGGGGATGATGAGCATAGCATAAGAGTAGAGGTACATAAGGGGTAGCTATAGAGAATGGGAGTGGTAGTAGATACAAGAGGGCATTGGAATGGTAGCATATATGAGAGGCATTAAAATGGAGTATGGCAGAGGAGATAATTGGAAAAACAGAAAGGAGATGGTTGAACAAAGAGAGGGAGAAAGTGATAATGAAAACGTAGGACAAAAGTGGAAGCAGAGGTAGCAACTGGTAGTGAAAGAAGTTAGGAGATGCAATATGTATCAAGGAGGAATGGAAGTTGGGGGAGGGTACAGTATCAGATAGATAAGATGTTCGGAATGAGCTGAATAGGTATCAGATCAGGGTCCATCACTGTATAAGCATAAATAATATTTTTAGGGCCTCATGGAAGGTTTTCTCAAGCACAGCAAATTGCCAGTGATGTTGATTCTTTCTCATCTCTGTGAGGCTCAACATCTTGAGATCATCCATCACATCTCACTGGGTTTCCCTCTTTCACAAGTTCCATCTACTTTAAGTGACTGGCACTTTTTATGCAGCTGTCCTCATCTATGTCCATCACATGTCCAAACAGGTGCAGTCTTCTCTCTTACACATTACATCAAATTCCTCTTATGTCCATTTTTCCTCTCAAAACATTAGTACTATTATATACACACACTGACATTGCACATCTGAGCATACAAACTTGATTCCTCTCTAGTCTTTGCATGTCTTCAGCATTCAGTATCAATGTCTAACTACCATGTAGTATTACTGCTCATACAAAGGTATCAGACAATCTGTCTTATTCTGAAAGCGGGAAAGTTTTTGTTGCCAACAGTAACAGCTTTGATTTTTCTTTTTCTTATTTTAGTGACTATACTTTCACAGCATCCTCATTAACTGTTAATTAGGTCAACTAAATAACAGATTCTATCTACTACCTCCAGGGAGATTCCTGTGAATTGGAGAAAATCTATTTCTCAGGAGTCTTTCATGTTCATCACACCTGCACATCTTCCACATATGAACAGTTTTTTTAACTTTCCTGTAATTCTACTGCACTTTGCAAGTCCATAGCTTGTACTGGGTACACCCAAAAGAAATCCTACCTACACCTTTCCTATGAATTGAGCAGGGCTGTTTACCGGAAGGGAGTTGAGGCCTGTCTGTGTTCCTGCTCACTAGAACTTTGCTCTTTGTTAAATTAACTTTAAAGTCCTTTGATTGCAGCTTTGCTTCCACACCTGAAATTTTTTCTAGTTCTATTAGTGATTCTGCTGTGAGAATGCGGTCACCAGCAGTTCCCAATAGCAACCTGCTATGGCCTGGAGGATGATGATGAACAGGAAGGGACTGAAGACTGAGCCCTGGTGTACATCTACTTGTACTCATTACTGAACTTGTGGCTAACACTGTTTACTGACAGTACCCCTGTACATGGCTTATATGGATTTCATAAGCTAGTCATTTTACACCTAACTTCTGCAGAGATCATCAGATCACAGGGCAAAGGACTGTTGAAGTCTACATGTGTGATTATATATAGGTGCAAGCATGGCTATGTAGTACCTTGGGCATGCATCCTCCACTATAGCCGTGGGCCACCTAAAGCTCTGCAAATAGATTTGGAAGATGGAAACTGAAAGAAGCTTGTTTGTGTGTGTATGTGTATATATATTTACATATGTTTGTGGATATTCTTGTCATAACATCATGTAATGATTGTAAATAGGCATTATCATCATACAAATCAATGTTATTTATTTCCAGTTTTCTGTGAAAAATTTGACTGGCAATGGTGAAATATTACCTTGCTTAGAAACAGGTGAGGTTTGGCAACAGGATGGGCATTTAGTTGTAGAAACTGTCTCAAGGATTCTATTTGATCCATGCAAGCATATGAGGAGATGATCTGCATGTATGTGTTTGTATAAATATATGTCATCATTTTAATGTACACTTTTTCATAATTGCACAGGTTGGATGGTTTTTGTTAAGGCAGATATTCTATGACTGGATGCCCTTCCTGTTGCCAGCCCTCCTCACCCATTTCCAAGAAAGGTGTATTGTATAAATTCAAACATTTGATAAGAGTCTATTTAAGTTATATCAATATTTTGAATAATGTTGGTTCTGTATAGCAACCAACAGATAAACTCAGACAACCTTTTTACATTTGCTTTATAAACACTTGTTTCATCTATGTTGGTAGTGGTATTATTATTATTATTATACAGAAGGGATTAAAGTGTTAAGTAGATAGAACCTCAGATAAAATGCCTTGCTATATTCAATCCCCCACCCACCTCTCACACACATTCCGAGTTCAAATACTGTCATGGTCAACTTCATCTTTTATCCATCTGAAGTTAATAAAGGCATTTTTTGCGATTAATTATACTGACTAGTGCCCCACCTACCTCTAAAACTTTGAGTCCTAATACTGAATGAATTGCCATTATGAAGTTATTAATATAAGCTGATAAACTTAATTTCACATTGCTATGAAGTCAGTAGTATCAATTTCTCATGGATGGATACTACTGATCAAGTAATTTTTGTTTGCTGTACTCACTGATTAGTTTCATATACCTGGTAAATGGTAAGAATATTAGTGACAAAAGTTTATTTATTGGAAGAATAATGAATGTTTTGTGATGTTTTTTACTTTCTCAACAATATTAGCAGGTATGTGAAAAAGTTTTGTACATGTAACATCCCATTTTAACAAGTGCTTCAAGGAAGGCCAGAACTCTAATAGCAATAAAGATCTACTGGCTGCAGGCAAAACTGGATATTTAAGCAGTTTGGTTCCATGATGTGGTACTTTGGGCAAAGTCTTCTATTATAGCCTTAGTTTGATCAGTTTCTTGTGAATGATAGGTATTGTGGATATTTACATAAAAAAAGTGAGCATATCAGCAAAAGATGTACCTATCAGCAAGAAACTACCAGTAAATCAATGTATTAAGACAAGATACCTGCTGATTATATCACTCAAGTTGTATAGATACTCCCTTGCCATTCTCAGTGCATCAGTAGCAGAGATTAGCCCACAGGAAACATAACTAACAATACTGTCATTGATAAAATGCATGGCATAAAATAAAAAGAAAATGAATCATTGCCAGAATACTCTTTTACTTGTTTCAGTCATTTAACTGCAGCCATGCTGGAGCACCACCCTAAAGGGTTTTAATTGAAGAAATTGACTCCAGGACTTATTCTTTGTAAGCCTAGTGCTTATTCTATTGGTCTCTTTTGCTGAATTGCTAAGTTATAGGGACATAAACACACCAGCATCAGTTGTCAAGTGATAGCAGGAATACAAACACAGACACTCACATGAAATATATTTCAGTTGTTGATTGGGAGATAGAGACACACGAGTGAAATGGATGGAGGAAAAGAGTGCACAGTGGTTGTTCAAAGTATGAAAGAGAGAGAATGACGCACAAGAAGATCAAGAGAAGGCTTAGAAATAATGAACCTGTGAAAAATGAGGGAGTGTTGCTTTTTATGTGTGCTTTGTGGAAGGAAATGCTTGTCATGCAGTCCTGGTCAATGATCAGAGAATTCACAGGAATTGACCCCTAGTAAATTGTGATATGGCTATTGTTCACAAGAGAACATATGCAACCTGTGGAAAGGTGTGCCTCTCAGTTGAGGATTGAAAAAGTATGTCAAAAGAATTTATATTGTGGCACCTGTTCCCTCTGTCAGCCAGCACAGCTGTGTATTATGCAATAGATTGTATAAATCTTTGGCCATAGAGTCATATAAGGGCCTCATTTCAATGATTCTTTCTAGCAATGACTTTGCTCATATATGAGACTGCAGCTACTATATGATGGGCTTGTTTCAATTTCGATCCAAATCCATTCACAAGGCTTTGGTTGGCCCGAGGCTATAGCAGAAGACACTTGCCCAAGGTGCCACACAGTAGAACTGAACCTGGAACCATGTGGTTGGGAAACAAGCTTCTTACCATACAGCCATGCCTGCACCTACGAGTCAAGTTATTTTTTTCTGGACTAATATGTTTTATGTTTTCTTTAGGTATGAGTTTGTGTGGTTTTCTACCAGTGAAGGATTAAATATATGAAAATACAAGGCCTGAGGACAGTTAAGAAGAAAGGATACACCAACTGAAACATGATGTAGATAGAAGTACAAAAGATTTGGTTAATAGTTCAGGAAAATCTATTCAAACTGAAGAAAGAAATTTCAATCCTTTGATGTCATCTTTATGTCCTTTAGGTGTTCATTGTAAAGAAATAATATTATTATTTTTGAGAATTGTTAAGTAATAATGCTTTCAAATTTTGGCACAAGGCCAGCAAGCTCAGGGGAGGGAATGAGTCAATTAGATCAACCCCAGTGCTCAACTGGTATTTATCTTATTGGTTGTTGAATATTAAGGTAAGTGAACCGCGAAGTAAAATTTCTAAGTTCAATATATGAAAAAAGCATCAGTGACATGAAACTGATAATGAAACAGAAATACAAACAGTTCTAATATTTTAATAACTTTGATGCTTTGCTTAAACACAACACTAAATCATTATTACTTAACAATTCTCAAAAATGATAATATCATTTCCTTACAATAAACACCTAAAGGACATAAAGATGACATCAAAGGATTGAAATTTCTTTCTTCAGTTTGAATAGATTTTCCTGAACTATTAACCAAATCTTTTGTACTTCTATCTACATAGAAGTAGAGATAAAACCAATTAAATTGTCACTATTAAATATTGTAGAAAATACTTTTAGCAGTGCTTTTTGTTTCTGCCCACTGTATTAACTATTAAAATATTTGGTCTACTTCAGTAAAACAGGGAACAATATTTGGTTTTGATGGTAATGGAGATGTGATATTGTGAAATATCTTTTGAAGAGGATTGAGTAATAAAAATTCAACAAGGAATCCAAACTTGTTTGAAAATTCATATTGCCAGTAAATAATAATTTCTGAAACAGACATTAAGCTTCAAATATGATGAAAATAGTTGTGTTAAATAGGGTAGTTATGCTTAGATTACCAGCATAAATTAAATTAAATGGCTTTAATAATAACTGGATTTTTAGATTTGGTTCACCAAGAATCTGCAGCACTGCAGTAATTATCAGTACACACACATCTATATATGACAGGCTTCACACAATTTCCATTTACCAAATTCAAAGGGATTGGTCAATTTGGGGCCATAGAAGAAGACGCATGCCCAAGGTGCTAGGCAGTGAGACCGAACCCAAAATGTGATTACAAAGCAAGCTTCTTAACCATAGTCATGCCTGCCTAAATAGCATTAGTTTCTTACTCCCATGCCTGCCTAAACAGCATTAGTTTCTTACTTCATGCGAAGGGTGAAATTTGAACTAATAACATGGAAGTAGTTAACCACTTGAAATCACCCAGGAATATTTTGCCAGCATTGCAACTACCCAATTCGATTTGGTTCATTATATCCAACCAAGCTGGTATATAGTGATAATTAATTTCTTTTTTTATGTATTCATATTTTTTCTTCATCATAAAGTCCCACAGAATATTTAATGAAAGACTCAAAACCCACAAATGCTTATTTTTTTTTTTTTACAATATCAAGGTAACAAGATAATATGAACTCAAGTTATATCAAGGTTTTTCAACTTTTTTTTTTTAAACCAAGTGTCAAAGGGTGCTGTAAATTCTCATATTCATATGTTGGAGGCTTTGACAAAAATAAAAGTATAAGTTGAAATGTTCTGAAAGAAAAGTAGGGATCACCAGCAACTAAATTTAAAGTCTGCCACCAGAGGGGAAAAAGTTGAAGAAACATGACCAGTTCATCCTTTTAGTATATTTATGTAAATATCTGAAATATAACAAATACATAATCATTTCTTAATAATCCTCATAAAGATAAGTATTTTGTCCCCCAAATAAATATAGTTCAATGCCAAAACTAAACTCACAATGAAACATTCAATAACTTATCAATGAGGCCATTGCTGTTCAATAAATAATGATACATTAACATATTCAACCATTTATATTTTGGTAATATGTTTTATTGATTTGCAGAGGTTTGAACATTTTATTGATTTCCTTCTTTTTCTTTAATACAGAAAATAATAGTATACAGTAAGTTTGCTGAATTGGGAGTGAAATTAAAATCCTTAAAAAACAAAACCTAAAGTAAAATCCAACACATTTGATATATTGCTCCGTGGTGAATATCTACCATTTAAAAACTTATCTGGAAGTTTAAACACATAATCACAAAACATATGGTGGACATTTTAGAATTACAAGAATAATAAGTTGATGATTTCAAATAAAAAGTATAAGTTTTACAATGAAGAGTGGAAGATAAGGATACTTAAAGATGGCCATGTATATCAGCTACAGTTGTTCTATTAGTTATTTCACAAACTAAACTAAATTAAGTTAATTGTGTATGGATTAGAATTGAAATTAATTAGCAATATATATAATTCAATTTGGAAATCATTGTAGAGGAACTACTTAAACATTGAAGTTTGTAAAAAGAACTGGTATCAGTGAAACAACAAAATAGAGAGTAACCAGAAAAAAGAAAATGCAGCAGTTAGCAGTAACAATTTTGTAGTAAGGAAATCAATATCCAAATATTTCTGATAAGACATTAAAAGAAATACTTTTGAAGTAATTTTCAATGAAAAAACAAACTGTAATGGGAACTAAATAATAAACAAAAACAAATCAATGAGCCATCTAAATCACAAGAAATTGAATAACTATCCAAGCTTAGGTCAGTAGAGACAATACATGGCATGTTTCTTATTTTGATATCCAAAATAAAATTGTTTCCACCCAAATTGTGTGAGCAGAAATAGAGAATTTTGATAATATATGTACAGATAAGTGATTGACCACTGCAATAGTAGGTTTATCAAATATGTAAACAGCTTAAAAATTGTCCAAATCTATGCAAAGTAAATCATTTAATAGCAAATTATCAATGGCAGAAAAATAATGAAAAACGAAATTAGAATAGTTTAAAAGTGGAGAAAACCAACAAATACAATACAGTGATAATGAATTTGACACACAGAACTTAGAATAATCTTAATAACATTATGAAGGTTTGGTAAATTAATCTGCCATGAGGAGATTCCTCACAGAAAATCAATTTATAACTCTTTCACAAATTCTCCTATGGACAACTTTTTTCTTGCAGATCACCACCTATTTCTTTTCTCATTATTATTTCCACATCTACTTTTCTTCATGAGATGGGGCATGTTAAAAGTCTTCCCTTAGGTCCTGCTTTCAGGTATTTTCTATCTTTAATCTAAACTCTGTGCTAATTTATTTACTATTCCCTAACTTTACTCTGGCCACCAACAGACATCATAGCAGCTGGTCATCCACTTAACATACTTTCTTACTACATATTGCCCCAATCTTATTGCCCTTGAAATCCCAGTCATTTTAACTGATCTGAACTCAGATCCATTTCTTAGTCATACTGTGAATCATACACATATACAGATATATATATACACACACACACACACATATATATATGTATATATATATATATATATATATATATATATATAATATATATATATATATATATATATATATATATATATATATATACATTAACATATATAGGTTACAAAGAAAAAAATAAAACACTCAACCCGTTATGAAAGCTAAATGATTTAACAAGTTGATTCAGCTGCATTACTTACAGATGTGAAATGATATCTAGCTTATCAGATGCCAAAAGCCTCTGAAGAGCTAAACATGGTTTTACATTTACAGAACTTTCAATGATGTAAGGCTTAGTCAACCTGTTTGTGTATGTGTGTGTATAAAATTGCAGTTTGGCTCAGCTCCACATTAAAGTTTTGTGAGCATAGGACACATCCATATCATCAGATTTTAGGAGGCAGTGGAGAGGATTCAAAACAAATTTAAAATGGCATACTGGCGAGAATATATAGGCCTCCATTGGTGAGATAAGGTCACATGGTCATTTTTGCTATCATACTCTTCCTTACTCATCTGGGGCTCTTAATAGCCAACTCTATCTCCATCAGAAACTGCACATATTTCAGCATTCCTCAGTATCCATCAATAGGGAAATTATCTACCTTACTGTAGCCATCAAAAGTATGCTGCTAATTGAATTTAAGCTGTTGGCCACTAATAACCTGAATGTACCAATCTATGTCAAACTGGTCCACACACAATGGCAGTGTATATAATTCCTACTGCTTGTAGAGATTCCATCTGACTATAATTCCTGTCAGTCATACAAACTCATACTTAACTTGACACTATCAAATCATCTATTTCCCATGTGATAGCTGCTATCACTGAAATAGTACACCCTACAGAATGATGACAAATGGATACCAACATCTTGTCTGCTCTGCTATGTGCCAATGTAACAAGCCAAAGAGCTGAAATATCACACTGTACAGAGTGAAAAGTGATGTCAACATCCTGTTGGCTCCATGTGAACCTACCAATAAAATAACTGATGTTGCTATGATAGCAAAAATAACCAATGGAGGCCTGAATACTTTCTTTCAAATTCTTTTGACTGTCTCTGAACACCTGATGTCGATACCCACAGAACTTAGTTATGTGACGCTGAGTCAAACTTATTGAAGGCATATAACTCCAACTAAATGTTTTGAATGCTACTTTTTTTGATAAAACTAAATCCCACAGTTTGAACTACATCACTTAATGTCCATTTTCCATGCTGGCATGGGTTGGACAGTTTGACAGGATCTGGCAAGCTACAGAGCAGTGCCAAGCTCCAAATGAATAACAAAATTTATAAAATGTTTATACAAACCACAAAACCTTTTCTTATTTACAGAGGATATAGATGACCACTGTGAAGTATGTTTTATAATTTTGCTCATTCGTTTTCTCATTATTTTTCTGCTTTTGAGATGTAGAGACAAGAATATGCCTGCAAAATGGCCTCTCTTCTAGGATCCAATCATTTATTCTATTAACTCCAATTCTGTTCAGTTAGTCAATGTTCACAATTTTTATATCAGCATTTCTTTGGCTTTTCTCTGTCTGTCTGTCTCTCCCCATGTATGTATGTATATTATATATATTTCACTTTACATCAATTACTAACTATAGTAATTTTTATTAATGTTTTGAAATCTATTCTCAACAAAAATCATTCCCTTTGAGTTTCCCTTTCACAAACAGTATCTAATGCCTAACTCTCAGCTGCCTTCTATGCTTGACTGACCTATGTGATATTTCTCAAAATTAATGTTGTACAACTTGCAAACCTTACCTTCTTCCTGCTGTCAAGTTTTTATTTATCCTAAGAGCAGTATTACACCGGAAAAAACTAAAAACCTAAAACCGATATTCTGTTTTATTCACTTAGAGTTTACTGACATAGCTAAGTTTATATAAGATTAATAAATTTCAAACATGTTTTCATTTGATCAATAAATGTAACTACACAATCTTTGTGTTCAAATTTAATAACTGATTGCTATAATATTCTAATGAACTGTTTTTTAAATACACACATTTATGTATGTACGCTTAGAATAAAATCAAGTAATTTAATCTTGTTCTATAAAAACAAATCAAGTGAATTAACCAAGCTCAGGTTGAGATGGATAACAATCCACTAAATTACATATAGCTATCAACTAATTGTACATATTAGTAACTAAAAACAGCAAAACATGTATTGCAGCCTAATTATATGTTGCAATAGGATGTTAATGAAATTTTTAATATTAAAAATTGTCCTTGAATGAATCATAAAAAAAAAAAATGAAAAGTAGAAAAACAATTTGTGACTCAAATTTTATAATAATGAATGTATATGATAGATGAGTGACAATGGCATTGATCAACCTACTGAGAGATAGTATCAGTTCTGTCAGCTTTTATGCTACACATTTCAGTCAACAACAATATTCAAAGTTCAATTCCCTCTAAAATATTATTATCATTACTGTGGTACAGACCTCATCTCTTTCCTTGGGAGAGAAAAAAAAACCTGCATTCCTTCTCTGGGGGGAAATGTCCCAAGTGCTTCAAAAACTAGAACAACAAAACCTTTGAGCAAAAGAGGTGGGTGAATTAAAAAATAAAATCATCTCAATGAAGTTCCAGACATTGGAAGATTGTCAAAGACTGTAGTAAAAATAAAAACAATAAAATGAGAGAGAAAAGGCAGAAGTGGGGGGAGGAGATGCAAACCAAAACACACAAATACATTATGCAAAAGAATTCAAAGTGAAAACATACAGAATGCAAAAAAAAAAATTACTATAAAACATAAAAGTAATTTAAGTCACACACACTATCACAGCAAGTCACTGAAAGATTTGTTTATTAAGATTTCCAGCAAAATTAATCAGCAAGAATTGAAATTATGCTACAAGGTGCATTAGGAAAGTTTTATGAAGTGAACTGTTACTGCAAGCCATCAAATTAGAGTAAATTTCATATATGAAGTCTAAATTTCACTAACTTCAAATTTTCCACCCTTCCACACACCAACAGTTTACACTATATATTGATTTTCCTGGATCAGTTAATATAATAATGAAAAACAAAAACGATTATATAATTTATGTTATTGAATATTAGGTTACAAATGATAAATTTATATAAAGATGATATTGATAAATGTAATAATCAAAATATATTTTACTGTTGTTATTAATTAGAAAAAACAATTATCATTGAAATTCCTAATAAGGTTTCTAATTTCTAATTTAATCTCATTAATATTGACATTGGTATTATTTTACGTGTTAATATAGGTAGGATGGCTTTGCTGGAGCAACTGTTTTGATAGCTGGATGCCCATTTTATCACTAATCACTTTGATATTAGTCTAGCAGAGAGGTAGGCAGAGTTATGTCCCTTGCCCAAAAGTACAACACAATGGCTCTCCCTATTCAAGAAAGTAAACACTGGTCTAATATCCTAATTCATAGTCATTGTGTCAAAACACTAAATTATAAAAGCTATATATATCTTTAAGATTTTTTTTTATTTCAGTGGAAAAAAGTTACTAGTATTTGCTAACATTATTTCAAATAAAATATATTAGCAGGCGCTTTGTTAATTTATAAAACTACTTTGAATAAAATTGATAGACAGTAGACAGAAGTAAAAGCAAACAAATATTGATTGTTTAGCTTTATTTATATGTGCATATGTGTACCTAACACTTACACATAGACACACACACACATATATATATATATATATACATGTCAATATCTGTGTGTGTGCACATGCATACACACATACATGAATATATGCTTGAGATATTGTTGCAATAATTTATAGTTCAGACAAAACTATCCTACTAGTAAGGCAGCCAGCTGGTATAATAAAAGAATCAAAATATTGATAACTAATGTGATGAACAGGTTTTCTTTACACAATCTCAAGTGCTTCCATATTAATGATTTTTAGTTTATTAATAATACAATTAATAATAATAAATTTTAACCCCATTATTGTGTCATCTTGTTCCATGCTGGTATGGTAGATTATCAAAATGTATGTACTACAATAGAAACAATAGCTATGCTGCTACGCTTAACAGAAGCTTTATCGTTAAAAATGGAGTTAAAATAAAAAGCAGCAATTTAGTTAACAAAATGAAGATCTGAGGTGTAAGAATTTCAAAATTCAAAAATTTCTTATAAGAAATTTTAGAACTCCACAACTTCAGTTTATGTTTAGAGTTAAACTTTTTAAAACTATATGCCAAATTAAAAAGTTGGGGGAAAAGAGGGAACAAAATTTTTAGTTCCATTTACCAAAAGTTTCTTAGTTCCATTGAGTGGGGCAATAAAGAAATGGAGAATTTAAACGGGTGTAAAGGTGGTAAATTAATGAAATGGATTAAAGACCAGCAGTGGACTATTGAGTTTACATACATATTAGCAGTTTGAACAACAAAAAGAAAGATCCTTGTTGTTTGATGGGGAGGGGTGGCTGTTAGAAGTAGATCATTATTAGCACTCAGAGATGGCAGAATAGTATCCGTCAAATATTTTGCACAGAAATATATATGAATGCAGAATTCTCTTTGGAAATTAATTTCATATTTGGTCATTAAAACGTCAATTTATGTATATTTTGGGAACATATCTATAGGTTGGTAGATACAAATGTATAATATAGACGTGTGAGTGTATGAGTGCAAATCTCTGGGTCTATATAACTTTATCAGCTTGAATTTCTTGGCCTCTACACACAGAGCTGTTGCACTTCTGTGAGAGGCTGGTCCAAAAATCAAAAACTCAAAAACAAAGTCAACCAGTGAAGTTGCTGAAGTCAGTCTTCAAAGTTATAGTGGGTTTCGTTGGTTGAGCACTGAGCTTCATATTCTGTTGGTTTGGTGCCATTTTTTGGGATGTCTGGTTTGCTTTCACTGCAGCTTCCAAACGAGGCTTGAGATCTGCAGCAGAACTCATTGCCCTGCGAAAATCTTTTGGATACAAAGGACCGACTTTCATAAGACGCTGCAATGCATGGTCATGTAAGAACTTAGATGCTGGGGAACATGACACCAGTATTTTATCACTGAGTAAAAATGAAATCAAGATAGGAACAAGTACCAGAATAATATTCACACCTGAAATTTAAAGAACATTTATAAGATTAGATCATTTATAGAAATAATGATATAAATTATAATGAAAACAAGGTAAAAACAGTAACACTTTTGTTCCACAACTACTGCAATGTTTTAGGCTCAACATTTTCATAAAAGAGAATGAAGCAGTAATCTGTGTATATTCCTACCAGTTACTCCCCAAGCTCAAGGATTGGATATTACCAAGATCCAGTGGTTGAACCCTATATCTCTCTTTATCAGTTTAGTGTTAGTCCAAAACTAATGTTTTAGGGTTTACAAGGTGGTATCAAAAAGTTCCCAGACTAATATATATATACTAGCAGTATCGCCCGGCGTTGCTCGGGTTTGTAAGGGAAATAACTATAAAGCATTTTTAGAGAGTTATAGCCAAAAAATGGAAAAAAATGATGGTAAATTTTTTTTTAGTTAAAAAGGTCGAGTTGCGTCCCCATGACAGTCTGTGGCTTGTGTTTCTGATTCTCAACCCCTTGTCGAATTTATCGATTTTTTTCAGAACTGGGGGAACTTTTCAAAATTTTCGCTGCGTTAGTTTTGAATTATGACATTGGGCTATGTGTGTGTCAAGTTTCATCAGAATCGGTTGAAAGCCGTGGTCAGGGTGAGGGTACAACCTAACAGACACACAGAAACACACACAGACAAACTGCCGTTTATATATAGAGAGAGATATACATGGCTGTGTGTGCAGTGAAAGCTAGCATTGACCTTTATGAGACAAAGTGCCAAGTGACATCACTGTGTTTACTTCACAAGTTCTGAAATTTGTTCTTGAGTATGTTGTAGTCTGCAATTTTTGTTATGGACAGGAAGTTGGAACAAAGAGCTAACGTGAAATTTTACATTAAACTTGGGAAGTCTGCTACAGAGACATTGAGCATGCTTCAGCAAGCTTACAATGACGAGGCAATGGGTCGTACACAATGTTTTGAATGGCGGAAGAATGTCCCTGGAAGATGAGGAGTGATCTGGAAGACCTGCCACGAGTATCACCTCTGGAAATGTGGTATTGTGCATCGAGAATTCATCTTCCAGGGCCAGACCATCAATCTTGAGTTCTACTGCGATGTTTTCAAGCATTTGAGGCAGGACATTCGGCAAAAGCAACGGGATATGTGGAGTGCGAAGAATTGGATTCTTCACTGAGCTCTCCTCAATTGTGAGTTTCTCATCAAAAACAACATAGTATCACTTCTACACCAACCCTATTTGCCAAATATAACACCTGCAGACTTCCATCTGTGCCTCAAGATGAAAATGCAGCTCAAAGGTCACCATTTTAACATTATTGTGGAGATCCAGAGTGAATTACAAAAGGTCCTTGACTTCCTTATGGAAAACATCTTCCAGGCAGACTCCAAAAGTGACAGGAATGTTAGAACTAATGTATTGCTGCACATGATGACTATTTCAAAGGCGTAGGTAGAAACTCTATAAGATGTACCCAGTGTAAGCTATGGACACATAAGAGGTGTAGCAATATAAAAGGAAGGCTAACTGGGAGGATAGTTTTCATATGTGTCAGATGCTCAGGAGCTATATATAACACTGAAAATGTGCAGAGAGCAACTTCCGCCACATTCCAGGGAGAAAAACTAGAAGTAGTTGATAGCTTCTGTTACCTAGGCGACCAAATCAGTAGTGGAGGAATGTGCACTGAAAGTGTAGCTGCTAGAATAAGAATAGCCTGGGCTAAGTTCAGAGAGCTCTTACCTCTGCTGGTGACAAAGAGCCTCTCGCTCAGAGTAAAAGGTAGACTGTACGACGCATGTGTACGAACAGCCATGCTACATGGCAGTGAAACATGGGCTGTGACTGCTGAAGATATGCTTAAGCTCGCAAGGAATGAAGCCAGCATGCTCCGATGGATGTGTAATGCCAGTATGCATACTCGACTGAGTGTTAGTACTCAGAGAAAGGTTGGACCTAAGAAACATCAGATGTGGTGTGCAAGAGAGATGACTGTGCTGGTATAGTCATGTGGCGAGAATGGATGTGGATAGCTGTGTGAAAAAGTGCCACACCCTAGCAGTTGAGGGAACCTGTGGAAGAGGTAGACCCATGAAGACCTGGGATAAGGTGGTGAAGCATGACCTTCAAATATTGGGCCTCACCAAGGCAATGACTAGTGACTGGGACCTCTGGAAATATGCTGTGCTCCAGAAGACTCGGCAAGCGCAAGTGTGACCATAACCTTGTGGCCTATGCTAGGGGGCAACCAGTCCACTTATGCATGCCTTTTCCTCATTGGACAATAAACTCTGCTTGTGAAGACCAGTTGAGGCAAGTGAAATCGAAGTAGAAATTAAACTCGGTGACTGGCATCCATTGCTAGTGGAGCGCTAAGAGTACCAAAGAAGTGAGATTGTTGCCTGAGCAACAAACTGGCCTTCATGCCGGTGGCACGTTAAGCACACCATTCAAGCGTGATTGTTATCGCATCACCTTACTAGCACTTGTGCTGGTGGCATGTGAAACATTCGAGTAAGGATGTTGGCAGTGGCACTGGACTGGCTCCTGTGCAGGTGGCACGTAAAAAGCACCATTTGGACGTAGCCGTTGCCAGTACCACCAAACTGGCCCTCGTGCCGGTGGCACGTAAAAGCACCCACTACACTCTTGGAGTTGTTGGCATTAGGAAGGGCATCCAGCTGTAGAAACTCTGCCAGATCAGATTTGAGGCAGGTTCGCCAGACCTCAGTCAAATCGTCCAACCCATGCTAGCATGGAAAGTGGATGTTAAATGATGATGATGATGTTAAAACTTAGGTAAATAAGTTAATTTTTTTTATTAAACATAACAAGTCTGGGAACTTTTTGATACCACCAAGTAGAATCATAATAAAGTTGTTTATTTAACATCTGCCAGTGCTGGAAGTTAAGAAATATAATTTCTGATGACTTAGATCTGATGATTCAGTTTAGGTCAGGTATGGGGTCATCTGCTATAGTAGTGGATTGCTGCATCCACTATTTGTTGGTATTTGCCTGGGTTATCCCAGGCAACCCTCTGAGCAGTGTTCCAGTCAGTCCCCATCTCTATGAGATATTTCCTCATTCATCATGACCATATGGTCAACCAACATGAGCTGTCACCCCAGTTGGATCCTCAGAGAAAAGAATAAGATACACAAGATCTAACTCAGAAAATTAAGCAACCTGACCAAACACTCTGAGCTGATGCTCCTGAATCATCCATATAACAGGATGTATCCCAGTTTCAGAGAATAGTCATTGGGTGGACACTATATCTGGCAAATGGTAACACGTCATCCTGCAAAGCACCCTGATACCAAAGGAGTACAGGTGGCTCCTAAAGGCCACCAATAGTGTCTAAATTTTGCAACCAGAGTGCAAGGCAGGGACGACCAGGGATCTGAAGACCCAGACCTTTGTCCTCCAGCTCAGATATCAATTCTCAGGCCAAGTGGTACTACTTCATTACTAAGTGAAAAGAGAGCACTCCTTAAACTATCCACAGACTCAGTAAGAATCAACTGCATCATTAGCAAAATCCTAGTTTCACCAGTGAGTGCTCCACAACTCAGTTGAGTTATCAACTCTTCAAATATCTAAGCAAGCTGAATGGTAGGAAGGTAGCTAGTGTTTGTAGCATCAGTGGAGAGATCATCAAGAAAGGTGGGTCTGCTGCAGTCTAGTTCTTGTGGCAGATCATCTGCTCAATCAGAAAAGATTGAGCAGATGATATGCCACAAGAACTAGACTGCAGCAGACCCACCTTTCTTGATGATCTTGACTAGAAGAGGGACACAATTATCCCTCTCTATTAAGATGACTGCTAAAGCAGCAACAGCTATAAAGCTGTTACACTCCTCTCAGTGACTGGTAAGATCTTGGTCAGGGTTATTCTTAACAGTGCAAGATCATCTGCTTGCCTTTCAGAAGCTGGAGCAGTTAGGGTTCATGGCAAAGAGGCCAATTGAGATCTGGTGGTGCATTCTAGAAAATTACACACAATTTAGAATGTGTGGCAACAGCTTCCATTTTGTCAATAAATGTTAAAATGACTGGACACATGTATCCACTTAAACCTGGAGTGCTGAAACATCACCCTACAAATATAATTGCCAATCACCCTCTAAGTGGGGTGAAGAAGGTTGCATATTTGGGCAGAATGATTTCCAATGACAACAGCCTGAATACTCATTACATGGAATCTCGTAGGGTTTGACAATGAGAGAGGATTATAGTTGAAGTGGATGAAACAAGAAAAGAAAGAAGCTAGAGCAGGATCTACTACATTATGCCTGCTATCTATATCAGTGTTCATGGCAGTATCAGCACTTTTGGTCAAGAGATCCATGAAAGACTGAGCTTGATGAAATTTCTTCATGATATCTGAGAGAGAGAAAGTATTGCTAACTGTTCAAATTTGTGTGTGTGTGTGTGTGTGTGTGTGTGTGTGTAGCAATAGTTTGAATATGTAATTTTTAGATCTTCTCATATAATTTTTATAAACAAGGGAACAAATCAAGAAACTGGTGTTTATTAAGCTGGCTAGTATAATAATACTTCTTAAAACCAGTCAAATGATTATAGTTATCTAGTTATTATTTAAATCAATTATTTAAGAATTGTATCATGATCAGATTTTTTACAAGTCATGTTTTGATACTTTGCATATGCTTACATTTGACAAAGTTTGATTCAAATTAAAAGCTATTTAAAAGTTAATTTACTTTATTTTTATTAATTAAGAAACATTGTATTTAGGCAAGAAGATATATTTTAAAATGTCAAAAAAAAAAAACCTAGAAAATTACTTCAAATCAAAAACAAACAAATCTTACGTTTCTCATCATCAGCCAAATCTAATAATGTTTCCAGCATCTTTATAGATTCAAAGATCAGGCTGAGCTCTGTCTCACTTTGAGGCTGTTCATTAGTAATTGAATAAAGATACTCAGTAACTTTGGGAGCTAAGGCATGGATAAATGGTGTGTAAACAGCACGGTCTGTATGTTGTAGAATGGAGATAAAAGTCTGAATGCTCTTCAACTGAAGCTGAAAAACAATGGAAGAGAAATTATTTTTCATATAAAAACACTATAGAAGGAATTATAAGTACTCACACAATGATTCATGCACTGATATCAGCTAACATTTCTCAGATATATTTACATAAACAACAAAAATATAGAAGCACTGAGAAATATAAATATACACAGGATTTAGACTCTCTCAAATGCCCAGGAGGCTCTTTTGAGGTTGTATATAGTTTCTGTTACCCAGGTGACCAAATTAGAGATGGTGGAGGATGTTCTGAAAGTATTGTTTCTAGAATAAGAATTGGGTGGAGGAAGTTCAGAGAGCTATTACTCTCTCTCAGATGCTTGTGTGCAAATGGCTACACTCCATGGTAGTGAGACATGGGCTCTGAATGCAGAAGACATGCGTAGACTAGAGAGGAATGAAGGTAGTATGCTCTGTTGGATGTGCAACATCAGTGTGTATGTACGACAAAGTGAAAATTATTGAGAGAAAAGTTGGACATAAGAGGAAGCAAAGGTAGCATGCAAGAATGAAGATGATGTTGGTTTGGACATGTGATGCTTATGAATGAGGACAGCTGCATAAAGAAGTGCTGATCACTGAAAGTAGATGGTACCCGCAAAAGAGGGAAACCCAGGGAGGCATGGGATGGAGTGAAGAGGGCTGATCTCAGGATGCTGGGCCTCATGGACGAAATGACAATGGATCAAGATGTTTGGCTATATGAAGTTCTTGAGAAGACCCACCCATGTCAGCGAAACTGAGTTCTAGAAGTGCGGTGTCCCACCCACACTTACCGAGAAAATTTCTCACACACTCTACCGCAACAAACCAAACTAAATCTCTTCTTGTCCTCACATTTCCACTCATGTACTAGGCTTATCTCCCACTCCCCAATCCTGTCCTCTTGGACCTGTACTACTGTATCATTGCTCTTCACTAGCTTCCAACCTGTGTGTTCCACCTATGCCCTGTCTCACTGTATCATTGCGTATGCCCGGCACTTTGCCACCATCTCTATCCTTTTCCTGCACTTCCCTCAGGTTGCGTAAACCTGTATTTCCTTTGCAGCAATGCACCTGTTTCTATCTTCATTCCTGATCTCTGTCTCTCTCTTTTCAGCCGGGTAACCTTGAACCTCCTCTACAGCAAGACACCTGTTTCTGTCTCTCTGCTTCACTATGACCTTTCATCATCCGACACAAGATCACCTCCTCCAATGCCCCCTCCCCTCTCAAAAGAGTTTCTTTTTCATCTTGCAAGTACTTGGTGACCCTGTCAGTGCCAGGTACCACTTAAAAGTACCCAGTCCACACTGTAAAGTGGCTGGCATTTGGAAGGGCATCCAGCTGCAAAAACTTTGCCAAAACTGACCTTGCCTGTGCTTGTGCCACATAAAAAGCACTAAGTCCGCTCTGCTTAGTGGTTGGTATTAGGGAGGGCATCCAGCTGTATAAAATCCTGCCAAAACAGTTACAGAAGTCTGGTGCCGGCTTCTGTCTAGCCGGCTCTTGTCAAACTGTTCCGACCATGCCAGCATGGAAGGTGGATGTTTAAACAATGATGAGGATGAACTTCAATTAACTATTTATCTGAAATGTGAATCTAGCTATAAAAAATAGTTGGGTTAAAAAACTTTTGGATGGAAAAAGGTGGAAAGTCGACCGGTGGAAATTGAACAATGGACTTATTGTATTCTTGACAATTGTGATAAAGTAACTGCCTGATTTTCAACCATCCACATTAGACGCTTTAACCTTACCAGCAAGAAAGTAAGCTTGTTTACATCTAGAATGTAAATATAGAAGCACTGAGAAATTTGTAAATAAGTCTTCTATGAGCTATTATTTATAAATGGATTCACATTTGAGATACAGTTCTTTCATATATGATGTTAAAATGTTACATCATTTTCATTGTGAGTATTCAATAAACTCCAGTGTAAGATATCATTAATATAAACAGATCACACAATAGAATAAATTTCATGCAATTGATATGAGAGAGAGAGATCTAAGAAGGAAATAAAAAGAATGACAGTAGACACAGCAGAAAGAAGGTACTGTCAGTGAGCATACAAACACGCATGGATATAAACGTGTGTGTGCGTGTGTATAGTTTGCCACTTGTTTATATTCGTGTATGTGTTTGTATGTTCACTGACATTACCTGCTTTCTATTATGTCTGCTACCATTCTTTTTATTTTCTTCTTAGACATGTGTTACTTTTCTCTCTCTCTCTCACATTCTCACACACAAAATATACATCAAACAAACATATATAGCAAGCACATACATGAAGAGAAGCATATATAGCAAACATATACTTCTGTATAATCATGTACAGCAAATATATATATATATATATATATATATATATATATATATATACATACACACATACAAATATAAATATATAACATTGTGTATGTAAACAATGCAAATATAATTATACCATCTTATACAGATGCAGTTCCAATGAAATGTATGAGCAAGGCATGGACTTTGCAAGCTACATTACAAGCTAACCATCAAGCAGGATAGTAACTCCGAAAAATAACTACTTTGTGGTAGTTGTTAGTGAGAGATTTATTTGATTGCAGATTGGACTCCCTAAAGTCACCAGATAATAATATTACACACTGATGAGCTCCATCTACTATGCAAATAGGCCATGGTAGTATTTGAAATCAGAAAACAGAGCGCTGGAACAACACAATGCATCCAGTCTAGAATTCTTAGTTTTACTCATCCACTGCCCCTGATTGGTGCTTTTTTATTAATCTCAATACGATGAAAAATAATGCAGAATCAAAATAAACACCACAAAGTATTCTATTCAAGGTTATTATGACTACTAATGTGCCACCTGTTTTATTATTAATTTATTAATATCTTTCCTTAATAGTACATTTCTTTCTTTATTGCCCATGGGAGGCAATATATTATATGCTGGAAAGATCACCAGAATAGCTAATTAAAAAAAAAATCTTTATCCTTAGTCAGTTCATGTGAATGAATTTCTTAGAGAATCTCATTTAACTGTTCAATTTATGTCTCATATTTTATGCCCATTTTAACTGTTGGCTACTAAAAGCTTTCAACAAATTTTATCTGACCAACAACCATTCATTCCCATTATATGAGGGTGGGCTGAAAAGTTCATAGGCTGACTATGAGGGAGTGATGTTAGAACTGTGAAATCTTGAACATATTAATTTCAGCACCCCTTATTAATAATTGCATTGTTCCTTTCCAGGTAAACTGATATGTGAATGTTCAAAGAAGATTTGAAAAGTAACTAGAGGTGACTTCTCTTGAAAATCGACAAATTTTGCATAATGATGTTATTAAGTAAAAGGGTTTAGCTCTCCAAGGATATTCATGCTGACATGATTGCTACATTATGGGATGATGTTCCAGCTTCATCAACAGTGCAAAAGTGGGCAGCTGAATTTAGGAGGGAAAAGGAGAGTCTTGAAGTCGAACCAGCATATGGACATCTTGCAATTGCCACCACTGAGGCAAACATTGATCATGTTCACCACATGGGGGATGACAGATGATTGACTATACATCAAATAGCTATTGCTATTAGCATATTCCATGAGTGAGTTGAGAATATTCTGCACAATGAACTTGGTATGATGAAGGTTTCTGCTCAGTGGCTGCCATGTCTTCTGACACCAAATCAGAAGTGCACCAGGCTGATCAAAACATGGGAGAATCTGACACTGTCTGAGGCAGATCCAACTGGTTTTCTTTGTTTCCTAACCCAGCATGAGTGTTGGGGTCATCACTTTTTGAGCCAAAAACAAAGAGAAGATACATGCAATAAAAACACTTCTCACCAGTGTGCCAAATAAGGCCAAGGTTGTTTCATCTGCAGGGAAGAAGGTGATCACCTCAGTTTTTTGAGATGCAAAGGCATTGTGTTTATTGACTATTTTCAAAAGAGTCACGGCAGCAATGGAGAGTACTATATCAACTTGCTGAGGCAATCAAGAAAAGCTATCAAGATGAAATGCCTAGGAAAATTGATGAAAGGGGTCTTGCTTCATTAGGACAATGCTCCAGCACACAAGTCCTTGCTTTCAATGGCTGCTATGTATTACTGTGGCTTTGAACTGGTTGATTACCCTTCTTATTCTTCTGATTTGGTCCCATCTGACTGTCATCTGTTCCTAAACATGAAGAAACACTTGACTGGGAACCAGTATCGCAGTCATGATGATGTCATACCTGCAGTTGACCTTCTTTTGACCAACAGTATGAAAGCTTCTTCACCAATGAGATCCAAGCACTGCAACACTGATAGAAGTGGACTGCAAGGAGGGCTATGTTGAAAATAAACCTCATTTGGTCACATCCTATGAGAGTATCTTGGTCAATCTATGAACTTTTCAGCCGACCCTTGTATAACACAGCCAATGCTATACTAGACAGGCCAATTTCAATATGTGGATCATACAGTTTTTCCTCCAGATATTGTGTGAAGCTTATGTTTCATGTTTCCCTGAACATTATATCAAAACATAGGAAGACACAGAAAAAATGCTTACATCCACATTTTTAGAATCCCAAGCTTCTTTGAAAATTTCCAATGAAGGGTTCATCAAATTTGGTACTGCTGTTACTTCTTTTGGACTGGACATGGCAAACACAGCCAGAGTTAGAATAAGAGTACTTTCATCAAGACCAGGTTTGTCTTCTCCTAGAACAAAGAAAGATATGTTAAAACACTAATGAGAAAAGGTGCATATGTATTAAAGAACAACTCTCAGAAATGGCTTTCTATTAGTCATGTATAGCTGTATGTAGACATGCATCATCAGTGATATAATTTAACTAGTATGTAATTAAAATGAAGTTTAAGAGAACAGTTATTTGTTTTTCCAAATTTGAATTGCAATTCATGATACAATAAAGTGAACTAAACTGCTTTATAAATGAAATGTTAATAAGGGAAACATAGTTTACCTGGTTGAGAAAAATCTAATATAGTTGCTAAAGAACTCTGTAGCATTTTTAACCAGTCATTAGACACGGTATCTTCTTTGTTAAACTGAGAAGAGCATAGTGTTTTCAAACACTGCAGGCATGATGTGACAATGACTGGTGATTTCCGTTCAGCTGATCTAGCAGCAGTTTCACGCAAAACACTGGTAATCAGATACAAAATTGTGGGAAGAATAGTCACTGATCCTGGATTGTTAAAGAGAAAGTAAAAAGAAAAGAATGATAGTTCAAAATTCAAATTTTTTCTAAGTCACTTGTAACGGGAGTAAAGTAGAAACCTAAAACACTTCAGGCAAATGGTTTACCTGCAGGAGAACACAAGTTTGGTAATTCTGCCATGACCAATACTACGGATGAGATTAATTGACAGGCTTCATCAGTCATCTTGGTAAGGTGTGTTGGAACTTGAAAGCCAGTATTAGCAGCAGTAGGGTTAAGGGCTGGAATCTGGCGCACAAGAACACACAGACAAACTTCTAAAGTAGCATATACTACAGACTTTCCTTTAATAATTTCACCACTTTCTCCTCCTTCTCCTATCACATAGTTGCTGTCAATGGTATCCATTGATTCAGTACTACCATCTTTGCTTGGTGTTTGCACACTATTTTCTAAAAGAAAAAAAAGTTTGACTTAAATGATTTTTCTGAAAATAGGATTAATTGGATTAGAATTACTTTCAAAAAGTAAGCTGCAATTATATGCAGAAAGTCCATTAATAAAAAACAAGGTTTAAAGAAAAATGTAGAGTACAAGACTGAATATAGATTTCCATCACTACCTAAATCCTATCATAAATTTCATTATGCTTCCATGGGTGATTGAGTTTCCTCCAGAACAGCATGTCAATGGTCATGATCTTTGGTTATCTCATTTATCACATGCAACATGTTGAAATCAGTCTTCACCACTTCAACCTAAATCTTTTTCAGCCTCTGCTCTTCCATGAATTCTAATTATTTTGAGTGTATACCACTTCTTTAAACAGCTGCCACCATTCATATGCATCAGATATCTATATCAATGCAGTCATCTCTCTAGCATACCATATCTGCTTCTTTCATTCACTTTTTCTTTGAGCTTTTTTGTGTTGTTATTCAGGTACATATAACATTAGACAACCAGAGGAGAATCCTTGCTCCATTTCTTTCTAGTTTTCACAAGTCTTCTACATTCAGAGTCCATGTCTTGTTACCATGTGTTGTCCAGGATATGGGGGTGAAATTGTGAACTTCATACATATGAATGTATACATACACATCCCCCATTATCTCCCTTACCTCCTCCCATCCCTATTAACATCCTTCACTTTATCTCTCTTTCAAAATGTTAAACATGTAGCTGTTATCATTGCTTCTGTTGTACTGCTTCCACCAACACTGTCACTCTTCATTTACTTCCTCCTCTGCCACCATTTCACCCCTGTCACTGTCTGTCCCATCATTCACCAACACTCTGGTCATTGCTCTCTCTTCCATTTACCCTCTTGGTCATACTGCCTTGAACAAAGAGTACATCATATGTGTAAAGAGGAGTTTTTAGCCCTGTGTTGAGTGTAACACAAACTCACTGTGGCTGGTACCATTAAATGCATACAATATCTCAAAGTGGTTGGTGATCAAATAGAGGCAATATGGGGGTCAAGAGGCTCCTTTAAAATACACCCATCTAATCTAATGCAAGCATGAGAGATGAATGTTAAAAGATGATGATGAGCAAGATATGGACCTCTGACCAATTTAAGAGGACAGTAACTGTTAATAAAAATTCAGACATCCAACCCCATGATAGCCAGTCTAGCCCTTGCTAGCATGGAAAATAGAAGACAGTGATGGTGATGTAGAATCCCCTATAGAGTTTATACAAGTGATAAGTTTGAAACTAGCAGTTCAGTGTTAAATGCACTGAAATTGATTAAACTTGAGAAAATAAATCCTTGTAATTATTAGGGGGAATTACTTGTGACAAACTACTGTTATGCTCAAGGAAAATTTGTCCCTTACAAAATACTATGAGATCTAGTAATACCTTCCTTCCCTAACAACTCAGTCAGGTGAGGTCAGATATATATAATAGAAAACATTTAACATAGGATTTTTAAAAAATTCCCCAAAAATGAAGAGAATTCAGTTAAAAAACTAACTGTTTAATTTCTCACCTTTGGTTTTTCTCCCTTCACTATCAAGATTCTCATGGCTAGCTTTAATTACTTGTTTTACAACTTCCATGACCAGTAAATGTGTCTGAACATTTTCTCTTGTAAGTAGAATCCTAGAACAAAACATTTGATTGAAAAATTATTTGAAGAATAGGTTCAAGCAGGTTACAAAAGAGCCTAAAAAAAGAACTATATACACTTAAGGTTCTCAAATGGAGATAGGCAGGAACAAACAATTCATAAAAGTTATCAAAAAGTATTTTTCCATTCAAGCACATCTAATAATACAAATAATTCAACCAGGCATTCATTTAATAATTAACTAATTAAACTGGCTACAACTCTTACACATTATTAATGTCATCATAATTTTATACATAAGCTATGTAAAATGTTTTCTATTGTGGAAAACAATTTGACTTTTTGTATATCATTTGACTTTTTGTTACCTGTGCATCACATTAAGCAGTTCCTTAGCCAGAATCATGTCTTCTCCAATTTGTTTTCTTGGCCATCTCGTATCCAATAGAATATGCAAAGCTCGCAAACAAGTATTAACAGTTTCCTCAGAAAGCAAAGATGTTGGACAGCAAAGAGACTCCATGCAAATTCCTATAAAAACAAATATTATAAAAATTTATTAAATTTCATACAAGCATGCATCCAAATATTTTAGTCAAGTAATGGCATCTTTATCTTTATACTATATTTCAAACTTTGTTTATATATATTTTCCCCTTGACAGATGGAATCACTTAAATGTATGGTGAATTGAATTGGAATTTGTCAAATGTTTAAACAATGGTTTGTGGCCCATTATGTGAAATTCCTATCTTTCAATTCAAACCTGAGACAAAACATTACATTAACCCTTCAACAGGAGCTTTTTTAATCTTAAATCTATTTCTTATAATATTTAAGTATTTTAAAATTATATATTAAGTATACGATTGAAAATTATTTCATAAGGAGACTGGAAAAAAATATTTCTTAATTAAAAAACACTGCAGCATTTTATCCACCCCTCTTTGCCTTCATCGTCTGTAGTTGATTTTTAGAAAATAATTGTCTAATTTTTAGACATTTTTGTTTTGACCAGAGTTTTGCTATTGTTCAAAACTTTTCATGATTTTACTGAAATATTTTCTAAAGCATCAACTTCAGTGGTCCGTTAACTGTGTGCTTCCAACAAGAATTTTGAGATTTCTTTGTGTCACGAATGAAGGTATTACTAAGTTGGGCTACTGGAGTTATTGCTGTCCTCATTATAATAGTGTCCTCTAATATATAGTGTTAAGAGGTCAACTCTCCTGATTTTCTGGATAAGACTAAAATGACGATTAACTGGAGAAGGGGTGTGAAGCTGTGGATGAGACAAACAATGAATCATAACTATCAAAGCTGTATTGAATCTAGAAATGTTGGTTCACTGATTTTAAAATTTGGATCTTAAACCTTCATAGAAAGATTTTACAGAAAATTTGACAGTAAATTTTATAGTTTATTTTACTAAGGCTATGCTGGAGTACTACCTTTGTAAGGAAATTTTTAATAGTTATTTACAAAATAAATAAGAAATTATACAATCAGTAATAACAATGAAAACTGTTTTATATTCTAACAGGTACAGGTATGACTATGTGGTTAAGAGGTTTGCTTCCTGACCATGTGGTTTCGGGTTTTGTTCAACTGTATGCACCTTGGGCATATAGCTCTGGGATGACCAAAGCCTTGTGAGTGGATCTAGAAGACAAAAACTGAAAGGAATTTGTCATATGTGAATGTGTTTGTCTCTCCTTAACTTGACATCACATGACAGTTGTAAATGAGTGTCACAGTCATACAAGCAATGCCATTCATTTCCAATATTCTGAGAAAACATGTTTGACCATGAGGAAATACAACTGTGCTTGAAAACAGGTGAGGGTTGCAACAGGAGGCACATTTATTTGGCTATAGAAAATCTACTTTGATAAATCCCATCCAACCCAAAAAAGCTTGGGAAAAAAATCAATATTAAAATGAAGATTTTACAGGTAAAATATTTATCATCATCATCACCAAGAGCAGCAGCACAATCATTTTTAATTACTTTTTGAGTAATCTTCATGTGAAAATGCAATGTTCTTTCAGTTTTGAATATTATTAAACAAAATAAGAATGTAAATACACACCCAATATTAAATATAGTCTATCAGCATTGACTTCTTCTGGTTTCATATTGGCTGGCATTGTTGAAGTCAGTGGGACATTTTTGGCTGATTTGTTACTTTCTCCACCCAATTCAAGGTTGACACTCAAAAAGCCAGCTTCATTTAACCAAATTGACAAAGCATAAAGAATTGGGGGCCATGACTTTTTGTAATGTATGCGAGATGAATCCATGGTTTCTGCTTGGTAGAATGTACCACCTTCTGGAGGAAGTTGGCTGGAATATTCTAAAATAAAAACAAAAATAAACTGGTAGTAATAGATCAATTAGCTGAAAACTTAAACTGATAAGTAATGTGAAACAATGCCAGTATTCTTTACTACTTCTCTGAAAGCGAACAGTATTTGTACTAAAATAATCAGAACTTAAAACAAGTAGCTCAACAGAATGTTATTTTATGACAATTATATATCATTTTTGTTTCAAATATAAAATTCTTAGCCTTTTCATTTAAACAGAAAGTTTATCACTATTTTTTAAATCATAAAAAGTTTACCTGGTGGTAAAGAGAGTAATGCATAATCTTTCAAAGCTGACATCCAGTGCTCACTTAAATTTGATAACTCTGGTTGCACCAAACTGAGTAGGCTCTCAACAGGAAAATCTTGCACATCTAACTCTTCAGATTTCAAACTGGCATTAACACCTGCCTTTTCTTTGTCACGTTTTACAGCAACAATATAAACCTAGAAATAAGTAAAGAATTTAATATTTAATTTAATATAAAATATACAAACAATTGCAGCATGGAAGGTGTTTATAAGCCATTTAAGAAACACACAAACCCGTTAGATTCACTTTAGCAGTGACAGTGACAGGGGTGAAATGGTGGCAGAGGAGGAAGTAAAGGAAGAGTGACAGTGCTGGTGGAAGCAGTACAACAAAAGCAATGATAACAGCTACATGTTTCTTAAATGGCTTATAAACAAATTCCATGCTGCAATTGTTTTCGTTCCAGCACACGATCTCAGATCAAGTCACTCGCTATGCAAGTACATCTCCGTAAAATATACAAAAGAATAATTCAATTATTTTGTTCCTAGTACATATCCAAACAATACTTAATTTTCATATTTTACTTTTTAAAATAACCTTTTCAATAGAATACTAAAGAGAAAACTAAAATAAAATAAATTTTCTTGTGGAAGCAATAATTAATACCAATGAAAGAGGTATCCATAAAGAAGCAGAACTTTCTAAAAGCAAAAAAAATATTTCTTTATTTAAAATATAATTAGGTTTGTCTCCTTCAGGATAGCTACCATCCTCCTATTGATACATTACTACAATGCTTCAGGAATATGTCTTGAATATGTTTGCAGGGATAGCATGCAATTCTCAAAGCATATTTTCTTCAGTTTCTTGTGTTGTCCAAAATTGGTGTCCTTTCAGGGTGAATTTCAATTTTGAGAGCCAAATCCAGTGACCAGGGCTGCTGAGAGTACATCAATTACATGCTTTGCCAAAAATTCATAGATAAAGTGTGTTGTCAGAGCTCAGCATTCTGGTTTTGTCTGTGCATGCCTTAAGCCTCTTTCTTTGCATTGCTTTTGTCAAACATCTCAGAATATCAATCAAAACTTTATATTAATCACATCATGTGGAACAAACTATTGATGACACTCTTCACATTTAAACAACTGCAACATGCCATATATATATATATATGGTGTTCGCTGAATTTTCCTCTAGAGAACATTCTTTGTAGTTTGATCGTTGGTGATCTATTTCTAGCATACGGCCGACTACCTAGCGGTCTTGCCCTTTGAATATATATATATATATATATTATATTAAATTAGAGATAAAACCACTATTAGGTAAATCAAACAGTGAAAATCATAAGCCAATACATAGAAATAAAATTAATTAAACAATATAAAAATCCAATTAAAATATTTAAATTAAAGTTAAAATTTAAAAAAATTATTTAAATTAATAAATTAAACTTATAAATTTTAAATATATATATATATATATATATATAATATATATATATATATATATATATATATTTTTAATTATTTTATTTATTTATTATTTAAAAAAAAATTTTAAACTATCAAAAAGTATTAAAAGTTTAATATAAGATAAAGAGTAAAAACACTACGATCGTTTCATGCCCGTAACCAATTCGAATAACAATAATAATAATTTAAATTCAATTAATAATTCGAATTATGGTTACAGTCAATCTTCAGGTTAATTGTAATATTTTAATAAATAATCAGAAATATTTAAACAATATTTTTTAAGAAATAAATAATATAATAAATTTTCTTATAAAAAACTCTATTATCAAACTAGAAAATTAACGATTATGATTATGCCAAAACAACGATTATAATGTTAAATATTAATTTTAATTTTTAAGTATTAATTTTTAAGGTAAGAAACCCACCAATAATCTAATATCAGTAATAGTCAATATCTAATTACATAAATATTTTACAAAAAAATGACTATTCATATTATTAAAATATAAAATTTAAATAATATATAAATTATCAATGAAAATATATAAATGTATATAAATATTATAATTAAGATCTAAAATA
The DNA here is from genome assembly GCF_006345805.1 of Octopus sinensis. NCBI lineage: Eukaryota > Metazoa > Mollusca > Cephalopoda > Octopoda > Octopodidae > Octopus > Octopus sinensis. The sequence goes on along the minus strand of NC_043007.1, from coordinate 54,671,406 downwards.
ATCTCTATAAATAAATATATATGCACATATAATAAAGACCGAATAAATTAATTTTCCATATTTAAAGATGAAATAGCTAATTTCAAAAATACAAATAAACAATCTTAAACGAACTCTATAGTAAATTAAATCTTTATATCTCGTTGGCTAAATAATAACTTTCAAAAATCTTATATTTAAAATACTTAAAGAAATAATCAATTCGTAGTTATATAGTATCAAATAAATACTATAAATATATTTATCATTGGGAATAATATAACTAGCAAATAACAATTTAAAAAGACAATATATAAGTTAAAATAATAATTATAAGAAATTTAAAACTACAATTAATGCTATTAATACATGTATATACATGAATCTAACTTAAAACAACTCATATACTTGCTATCAAACAACATATCTATCGCTAAGTAAATTCTTACGAATAAACTTAAAGTTAATATCTAATAATTATATAGAAAATTACGATAATTAGATAAACAACGATATTTACATAAAAAACAATATTATACCATACGACTTATAAAATATTAAAATTTAAAGATCTTAAATATAAATAAATACTTAGCTTAGCGAGGTTTTGCGATGAACTAAAATGATTTACCTAATAGTGGTTTTATCTCTAATTTAATATAATATATATTTATACTATAAAATTAGATTTAATCCTAAATCTAATTTTTCCCTGTAAGTTTGGATTTACTCCCTAATGTTTTATTATATGTATATATATGTATATATATATATATATATATATATATATATATATTATATATATATATATATATTTATATATATATATATATACACACACACACACACACACATATGCCTCCTTACTTGGAAATGGATGCGTGGTGTTCAATCAAATAATATATATATTATTTGATTGAACACCACGCATCCATTTCTAAGTAAGTTTATCTTAATATTTTTGATGCGACTCTATACTGTTCTCTTCTCCTATCATTTTCTCTCATCCTCCCTAATTCCTTCTTCTTCACCGTTTTCTCTCTCTCATTCATTACACGTGACCACTGTCCAGCTTTCTTTTCCTCATGTGATCATCTTTCTTTTCCTTCAGGGCTGTCATAAAGACTGTACATATCCTATCTATCTCTATCTTCTATCTTTTCTCATGTCAAAGAAAATATTTCTCCAATGTTTGCTATTTTATCTTCATCTGGTGTAATGATCCTCCATGTTTGTTTGCATTCAGTTCCCTTGTACGTCTCCACTGTCCTGTTTTTGCTACCAGCTTTGACCCTCCATAAATCCCAAATTTTATTTTGGCTTTTGTGGGAGCAACTGCCTTCAAAGACTCATATTGTCGTTCAATGCTCGAAATGAGTAGATGGACAGCAGACAACTGATGAAGGGTCGTTCTTTATGTTACTTGTCCTGTTTTCCATTTGTTTCTCTTGTTTGTGTATTCAACTCATTTATTTTCGTATTTCATGTTATTTATGGTTTGTGATGTCCTGTAACCATATATGTGTGTGTATCGGTATGTTCTCGTTTTGCGCCAAAACGGCTCAACTGATTTTTCACAAAACTCACACGCACATTGCTTATATGCCTGGGGAGGTTTTAAGTATAAATTGATTTTGAAAAAATGTTCGGGTAAACAGCAGGAGGAATAACATTTGAGCGTGCTTGAACGGCGGGTGTAATTATTTTTCAGGTTCCAAGGGAAATAACCCATTCCCTCTTTTGTAAATTATTTGGTAAAAATCAAATTGAGTATGCTTATTTCTTAGTATTTGAACTATTTTAGTTATTTTCTCAATTTATCCAGTACAACACTTACACAAGTAAATAGTATTCTCCTAAACAATAAATCCACTTAGTGATTTATTCATGAATAAGATGCAAGAGTGGCTGTGTGGTAAATATCTTGCTTACCAACCACATGGTTCTGGGTTCATTCCCACTGCGTGGCACCTTGGGCTAGTGTCTTCTATTACAGCCTCGGGTCGACCAAAGCCTTGTGAGTGGATTTGGTAGACAGAAATTGAAAGAAGCCCGTCATATATATACGCTAAATGATGATGATGATGATGATATGTGTGTGTGTGTGTGTGTATATGTTTGTGTGTCTGTATTTGTCTCTGCCCAACATCGCTTGACAACTGATGGTGGTGTGTTTACGTCCCCGTAACTTAGCAGTTTGGCAAAAGAGACCGATAGAATAAGTACTAGGCTTCCAAAGAATAAGTCCTGAGGTCGATTTGCTCGACTAAAGGCAGTGCTCCAGCATGGCCGCAGTCAAATGACTGAAACAAGTAAAAGAGATAAAAGAGTAAAAGAGAATATACCAACACTGCTGAGGGTAATAATCTCTAGGAACGGCACAAAAGCTTTTTCACAGTTAATTACTTTGAATTGTTATTATCTCATATCTGATTAGCCTGTTATTATGTAACGTTTCACGATTTTAGTATTGTTTTTACTGGATTAGCAAAACAATTATGAGAATGGAACCTGCTTTCTCGGGAATTACCGGGTATGCCACCAACACTTATTATAAACAAATTTGTTAATTATATTTGTTGCTGTTTAGATTTAGATTTTCCTTCTGCTTGTGGAACTTTGCAAAATGGTAGAAATGTGTCTAAGTGCACATATATACATATGTATATAGTACATATATAAAGGTCTGTGAGTATATGTGTGTGCATGTATATATGTTTCTGTTTATGTGCTTGCATGTGTATGTATGTATACAAATCAATAAATGTAAATTTATTACTCTTAAACAAGAATATTGTTGACAGTGACTTCAAAATTTCAGCCAGGTAAGCCATCATCAAACTATATATATATATAATTCCATTGTACTTATGAAACTTAGTAAAATGGTGTGTGTGTGAATATTTGTGTGCAGGTATATATGTAGTGGTTAAAAGTGTATCAGTATGTTACGGTGAACAGATGCGATAGGAATATGGATGCCTTTCAAGTAAACAAATGAATAACATGGATTCATAGTTAAAATAATTTATTCACTGGACTTAATTTATTATTGGTACACATAATTCTTCACTACATGCAAATGTTGACAACTGCTATGAGTTGCTAGAAATAGAAACAGGGCACATCTGTAGAGGTGATATGTCAGAACTGAATATGTTTTTGTGTGTGTGCGTAGTTCATCTGAGAAAGAAGTCTACTGTGGAATTTCTCTCATTCTCTGCATGTCTGCCAACTAACTTCTTGTCTGTGTCATAGACCTTTCCTGTCTGTCTCTCTGTTGACCATGGTATTTATAACCGTTGTGGTAGCAGAGATTGCGCCTAAATAAGTCAGCTCCTGTCCACTTGACCATCGTAGGTCAAAGGGAGATGATTTATCATTTTTTTGACAGGACAAAGAAAACATTTTTACGTGCCTGTTGATCGTGGTGGTTTGAATGACCCAGAATCCTCAGATTTAGTTTCGAATCTAAGCTTGGAGAAGAAAGTGTTAGTTTATATATATATATATATATATATATATATATATATATATATATATATATATATATATGTGTTTTTTTTTTGGGGGGGGGGTTAGAGGAAAATGGCACTTTTTAGCGAATTTCTCCAGAATTGATAATGCAATACCAGATAATTATTGATTAACATTTCTTTTGCAGGTGATCATCATCATCATCATTGTTTAACGTCCGCTTTCTATGCTAGCGTGGGTTGGACGATTTGACTGAGGCCTGGCGAACCAGATGGCTGTGCCAAGCTCCAATCTGATCTGGCAGAGTTTCTACAGCTGGATACCCTTCTTAACGCCAACCACTCTGAGAGTGTAGTGGGTGCTTTTACGTTACACTGGCATGAGGGCCAGTCAGGCAGTACTGGCAACGGACACGCTCAAATGGTGCTTTTTATGTGCCACCGGCACAGGAGTCAATCCAGAGGCATTGGCAACAACCTCGCTCAAATGTTTTTTCATGTGCCACCAGCACAAGTGCCAGTAAGGCAACGCTGGTAACGATCACGCTATAATGGTGCTTTTTACGTGCCACCGGCATGGAAGCTAGTTTGTTGCTCTGGCAACGATCACACTTGGATGATACTCTTAGCGCTCCACTAGCACAGATGCCAGTCATCGATTTCGATTTCACTTACCTCAACAGGTCTTTGCAAGCAGAGTTTAGTGTCCAATGAAGGAAAGGTATGCATAAGTGGGCTGGTTACACCCCTGGCATAGGCCACGAGGTTATGGTCTCACTAGGCTTGCCGAGTCTTCTCAAGCACAGCATATTTCGAAATGTCCCAGTCACTAGTCATTGCCTCGGTGAGGCCCAATGTTCAAAGGTCATGCTTCACCACCTCATCCCAGGTCTTCCTGGGTCTACCTCTTCCAGAGGTTCCCTCAACCGCTAGGGTGTGACACTTTTTCACACAGCTATCCACATCCATTCTTGCCACATGACCATACCAGTGCAGTCATCTCTCTTGCACACCACATCTAATGCTTCTTAGGTCTAACTTTTCTTTTGAGGCACTAACACTCTGTCGAGTATGCACACTGACATTATACATCCAGCGGAGCATACTGGCTTCATTCCTTATGCATGTCCTCAGCAGTCACAGCCATAGTTTCACTGCCATGTAGCATGGCTGTTCGTACACATGCATCATACAGTCTACCTTTTACTCTGAGCGAGAGGCCTTTTGTCACCAGTAGAGGTAAGAGCTCTCTGAACCTTGCTCAGGCTATTCTTATTCTAGCAGCTACACTTTCAGTGCACCCTCCCCTGCTACTGACTTGGTCACCTAGGTAGTGGAAGCTATCAACTACTTCTAGTTTTTCTCCCTGGAATGTGGCAGAAATTGTTCTCCGCACATTTTCAGTGTTTATTACTCTAGAGCATTTGCCACATACAAAAACTATCTACCCAGTTAGCCTTCCTTTGATATTGCTGCACCTCTTATGTGTCCATAGCTTAGACTGGGTACATCTTATAGAGTTTCTACCTACGCCTTTTCTACATACATACATATATCTACATAACAGCCCACTAACTATTCTACTCTACCTGTGTAAACTGTGGGTATGGAGGTATGATATCTACTATGTATATTTCCTATTTAGTATTGGGAAAGTTTCATTTATAAGGATGTATTCCTGTATTTGCCTGAGTGTTGAGTCTTTTGGGTGCTTGGATAAGAACGGATGTCAAGTTGACCCAAGTTGCTCCATGGTAGTCTTTGGCATGTTGGTAGAGTATGGAGGACTGTTTTTTGTAGTCATATTGTCTCAGATGTTCATTTAGTTGTTCCGCAATGCTCCTAGATGTCTCCCCTATGTACGTCATGTTCATGTTTTTACAAGCACCTTCTATGCATCTTATACTGTAAACTACATTTCGAGTTCTACAGTTAATGCCAGGGCTAGTCCTGCATACCATGCAGTTATCATTGGTGCATATAGTATTCTCAAAGGGATACATCCTACATAGTTGTGATTTGACAGAGTTCCCTGGCTTTTCAACAATCTTAATGTTGAGTTTGGTCTCCTTCAGAGCCTTTCTAAATCTTCGGGGTAGTTCTCCATGGACTGTGGCCTCTACAAACATCACACCTTGATATTTGTTGGTTTTATACCATGTGTTCACCCTGTTTGCTTTGTCACAAGTTCTTTGTATCCTATTCCATTCTTTGTTTCTATATCTAGGGCAGGTACCACTGGTATTATTACACATAATGTTGTCTAATTTCTTTCTAGCACCCCTGTATACTTGAACCCTATCTTTCTAATCCTACCCAGAGAACTACATGTGGTGCATGAAGTTCTGTATATGTTTTTTTATTTCATAGGGTTCACATTGTTCATTATTCTAACTAAGTCTGCTATTAGTATGTTAATTTTCATGTTGTGTGACAAATTATTATTAGTACATTTGTTTATTTAGTTTGAGAAAGAAAAGTAGTGCTCATAGATAATATAAAGACTAACAGACTTGGAAGTTTCAGTTAGTTCAATTAATGTACAGTCTGCAGTTCAATAATTAGGATTTCAAAAGGATGTACTTTTTGGGAGATATAATTAACAACACAAATTGTATATTATGGGGAACAAAGTAGTACAAGAGAAGGAAGTGATAAGAGGAGAAGTTCACAGGCAGCAAGTTCAGACATTAATGTAGCAACAAAAGAAATATTTCATATTTACTGGTGTGTTGTTTGTATCTACTGGTGTACAAGTTGATGTAAAATGTTGGTAAAAAAAGATTCATTAGTCAGGTGGGCAGATGAACTCTACTTTAGTACTAGTAGGGAGTATATTTGAACTTTGATTAGATAATGCTATTCTTCAAAGTTGAAGAACTTCTTAAACCTGAAGAGGAAACTAGCATTTGTAGGAAGTATGTGAAATTAAACAGAAATGGTAGGCTCACGATAAATGGAATAAAAGAGAAATGGTAAAATGATAGCTTACTTCAGCCCAAGCTTTAAGAACAGACAATTTTTCCATTGTTGATGCACTTTCATTATAGAGCAAGGGAGTAAATTTGCCAGTTTTTAGTTTGGCAAGTGAGGATACAAGTAGCTGATGAACACGTCTTAAGTCATTCAAATCCCGTGCCACACCACTGCCAATCCAAGTACTGCACACCTGTAAAAAGGAAACACAGGTAAACATTAAATTACATGGAAGTATACATTTTTTGTAATGAGAATCACATTATTCAAAAATAATTTTAAAAGATAAAAACATAAATAAAAGATAGAGACACTTTAAATATTTCTAATAATTTTTCAGTGAGTAGCAGCAAAAATATATATTAACCTTTCAAAAAATTGTAGCACAAAAATACCAAAACAAGTTATAGAAAAATTGAAGCAGATTGTGAATAAAAACCACTCAGTAAGTTGTGACTAAAGCTTTTTCAGTACGTCATGATACAGAAGCTTTTACAGTAGGTTATGATATAGAAGCTTTTTCAATAATTTGTAATCCAATTGTGATAGCACAAAAACCTTTCAGTAAGTCAAAACAGAAATAATTTAATTAGAAAAATACTAACCCTGCCATCTGCTCAGTTGGAGTGTTAAAAAGATAAAAAGAGATGCTGTGGAACAACTGTGGAGATGGCATGGTAATTAAAATGACTTCAATTATCAATCATAGAATGATGACAAAAACTGAACTTGCCAGGATTTGAGTTCCTAACAAAAGGAGATTGTACTAACTACTACAAAACATTAAGTTGAAGATTCTATTGATTCTGTAATAAAAACAAGAACATTACCTCACAAGCAGCAGCTGTCACATCAGAAGGTGTTTCAGGAGAGAAGGCTGGACGTAAAGCAGCACCAACCTATAACAACAGCAACACAGTGATAGTACATAAACAATATTAAAGTATCATATCAATTACATACAAACACATAATGAGCAAACAATAGTCCATGTATTGTTGTTCAATCAACTAGAAATAGCAACCATGTCTCCCTAAAATTACAGCCTTATGCTAAAAAAACCCAGAAGGTATGTGGTGGATGATGCAGTCTTGATGGCACTGTGCTTTGATACCCTGCCCCCCTCCCTGAAATGTGCTTTATCTTAGCACTAATTTGGAGTTAAAGGTTAAAAAAAAAATGAACATATCACACACACACACACCTTTATATAAAGTTTATGCATGTTAAAGATTCTAATCCAAATAAAGGCATCATAAAAGTCACCTTATATGGAGATGAACTATGAAGGTCAATATGAAAATATGAAGCCAGTGGTTCCACCATAATTATAGATATCATAATTGTGATGTCAAATCACAAGCTTCTTTACTAGATCAAAAACAATTTCAAATGTCAGAACATGAAATTTGATAGCAATCACCATCAATATTGTTAACAACCTTTTTTCATGCTAGCATAGGTGTGACAGTTTGACAGGAATTGACAACCCAAGTGGCTAGGACAGTTTGCAAAAATGTGAAAGGAGTGTAACAGATGGTTAGAGATGTAGATCAAGATGGCTGCTGAGATGGAACACAGTGGTGGAGGCATGATCAATGGTGAATATCAGTTTTAGAGAGAAAGTGAAGGAAACAGGAGTGGGTTAGAGAGACAATTTACAACACCTGAGTGAATAGTGCCATAGTTATTAGAAGATGAATTGTTGGGGAAGGCTTGACAGGACCTCATTTTTACTGAGATTGATGGGTCTTCTTGAGCACAGTAAATCACTAGTCATCTCTGTGAAAATCAACATCTTGAGCTTGGTCTTCACTACTTCATCTCATATCTTCATCCACATCTAGTAGCTGTCTTCATCTTTCCACATCACATGACTGTACTTGTGTAGTTTTCACTCTTGTACACTACATCTGAGGAGTGGATTCCACCCATCACAACTTTTTTGGTTGTTCCAGATTAGCACTTTGCTATGGATTCCAATATTAGACAATTTTAACAGTAGGATGTTGTCATTGACTCCTGTTGAAGGCTTTGTTGAAGTCAAAATATATAACATCAGCTCTCTCCCAAAACTTTAAGGATACCAAAATGATGTAAAAACTGTTGTCTTAGACAGTCACTGCCACAACAAAAGTCATGCTATTTGTGATTTAGGAGATTGTTACTTTCCAGGAAATCAGTCATTCTGGACCACATCATCCTTTCACAAATTTTAATATGGAAAGGTGAGTGAGAGTGGGTGATAGTTAACTGCAAGAAACTTATTCTTCTTTTGAAGACTGGGATAACAGACTTGAATAAGAAACATTTGGGTATATAGCCTGAGTCTAAAGGTTTTCTTTAGAGGGAGGTGCAAGTTGATCTCTACATTCCTTCAGGATACTAGTAGGGGATTCATCAGGATCAACTGCAAAATAATATTTTGATTTCATTTATTGCTGCTAAAATGTTTGAGGTAGTGAAAGTTATGTCAGAGATATGTTGGAAGTTGAGTTTGTGAAGATATCAACATCAGTAGGATAAAGCAACATTGTTTCTGCAGAACTTTTGCCATTTCTTTAGTATCATAATGGAGAACGCAGATCAATGGGTGAGACAGTGGCCCTATACTTGTAAGCAAAAGAACAGAGCACTTTTGGATTGTATTTTAAATATATATGATGCATATACATAATATATATATATATATATATATGATGTACTAGCTTAAAAGCTGTCCGATAGGGCTCTTCATTAGGCCTTGGGCCCAACAATGACACTTCACGCATTGAGTACATATCAAATTTTATTAAACTTGACTAATACTTTTCAAGCAATGAACAATTTTCATCAAAACAACGTTCTTATTGCAAAGGTGCATGATAAACAACAGTACCACCACAATTGCCACCATATCTGCCATACATGCACCATGAAAACTTTTGATACCACCACCCTCAATACCTTTGACTTCACCACATTCTCCTCCATCACCACTGTCTTTCACATCACTTACTCTCACTTCATCCTTCACCCCCTCGGCTACCACCACCACCGCCTCTATCACAACTACAGCTCATACTATTACTATCACTCCATTACCATCACAAAAAAGGCTAAATGTGTGTGTTTGCTCAGTATGTTACTTCAGCCAGTTAGTGGTCAGTCCCTCTTTCTCTCTCTCTCTCTCTCTCTTATTATTATTTCCACTCCACTATCAACACTACTACTTTTAATAAAAACATCATCAACTCTCCCTAAATTTCTTTGTCTCACTTTCTCTCTTTTTTTCTTTCTATCTTCACCACTGCCCTCACTGTTTCTATGTCTACACCCCAACATGAGCAATAGTAGGAGTGTCAATGAATAGTGAGAGAGGAGGTTGAAGTGTGACACACTGACACACAGAAATACTTTTCGCATTTATTATATTAGATGTACATAATATATATATGGTGTATATACAATATATATGTACATACACACACTGCATTTGCTGGTATGTAATTTTTAAATGTATAGGAGACTGTCAGACTTGGGAAACAGATGAGCACAGGTCCAATAACTGCTACTAATAATAATATTGAAAACATGCCAAATCATCACAAAACATTAACATAAACTTGTGAAAAATTGCTTACAGTATATTGGCAGTTATGAGGAGAGGTCACATCATTTCAATGTAACTCCTCCCTCAGTATACATAAACCACACATTTGTTGTCTTACATAATTTAATGACAATTCAAAGAACATTTTTTAATTATTCAAAATATTTTTAATTATCTAAATGAAAAATTTTTGTAGAAAGATGAAAGGAACATTAAATATTTGTCTGCCTGTCAGCTATCTGCAATGAATGAACAAAAAAACCACTGCTGTGGAGCATCACTGATGGCTGATCACGGTTACACAAGAAAAAAAAAAAATCGCAGCCAAAATTACAGGTTTTACATTCTGCATAGCATTTTCTTGAGCAAAATATAAACAGCTATATAGTTGATCTGAAAGAAGTTAAAACTGAAATATGCTACTTCCATAACATTATATATCTATATATATAAAACTGTAGTTGTGTGAGTGTCTGTCCCCTTCGATTTAGATTCCTAACTACTCCCACATTTTGCAGTGCAGTTTAACCAAATTCGGGTATCTTATAGTCGTGATTCATATCAAGCCCGTCTGAGTATTAGCACGCGTCTATGATGAGTCTACGATTTTAAAAATAATTTAACATCATTTTTTATTCCATTTTAATGCATAATTTTTCGTGTGCCGATGGTGGCGGAGTTGGCGTCCATGGTCACACCTGCACCTGTTTGCTTCTCCCCCTTCTTCCCTCCCTCGTGAAGCTGTAGGGAAGGGAGTGTAAGGAAATCAACGTCGTAAAGCGTTGTCAAGGAGACCAGCGTTCTTTTAGAACGACTTCATGGCTTGAAGACACCAAAACAGAAATGGCTAAGAAAGCCTGAATTAGCATCTATAAGGGAAGTAACTCTCTAAAAATGCTTATATAGTTATATCCCTTACAAACCCGAGCAACGCCGGGCGATACTGCTAGTTCATGATAAATATATGGTTTCAGAGTTTATTCTAGCACACTGTTACAATATTGTATTCACATTCACAGAATCATACATTTTCTCCTACAAAATATACTTTAATACAAGGGTGTGTCTTATACCCCAGCAAATATGGTATATCATCATAATTGTTTAACGTCCGCTTTCCATGCTAGCATGGGTTGGACGGTTTGACTGGGGTTTGGGAAGCCAGGAGGCTGCACCAGGCCCAGTCTGATCTGGCAGTGTTTCTACAGCTGGATGCCCTTCCTAACGCCAACCACTCCGTGAGTGTAGTGGGTGCTTTTTACGTGCCAGGTGAGGCTGGCAACGGCCACGATTGGTTGGTGCTTTTTACGTACCACCGGCATGGAGGCCAGTCAAGGTGGCGCTGGCAACGGCCACGTTCGGATGGTTCTTTTACGTGCCACGGGCACTGGTATCACAACTGCAATTTCCATTGATTTGATCGATTTTGATTTCACTTGCCTCAACAGGTCTTCGCAAGCAGAGTTTTGTGTCCCAAGAAGGAAAGGGCCACGTTCACATGGTTCTTTTACGTGCCACCAGCACTGGAATCAAAACCGCAATTTCCATTGATTTTTGATCGATTTCGATTTCACTTGCCTCAACAGATCTTCGCAAGCAGAGTTTTGTGTCCCAAGAATGAAAGGTATGCATAAGTGGACTGGCTACATCCCAGGTAGAGGCCACGGGTTATGGTCTCACTTGTCCTGCCGGGTCTTCTCATGCACAGCATACTTCCAAAGGTCTCGGTCACTAGTCATTGCCTTGGTGAGACCTAATGTTCGAAGGTTGTGCTTCACCACCTCATCCCAGGTTTTTCTGGGTCTATGTCTATCTATATATATACATGTGTGTGTGTGTGTGTGTATATAAATCTCTAATTTTCATACTCATCTATAGAGGGAACATCTATGAAACCTCTTTACTTATATCTTCAAATATCTGTTGTAGCCATTAGTTTTGGTAATATATCTGACATGACTCACATCTCTTTCTCACAAGGATAAAAATATGAATCTTCTAGCTTCAATTTTTCTGCTATATTATTTCTCAAGTTCTTTGTATTATGGCTTTTACTTCCTGCACTGAAGAGTATGTTGATATGTAATTTAATGTAATCATGAATTTACATTATTATTATATCTCTGTAGGAAACGATTGTCTGCAAGAATTAAACTTCTTATATATTTTAACAACCTGTCTCCTCCATTTTTAAATAAAGTGATGTGTTTATGACTTCATTCCATAAATTCACCATATTATACAATTGCGGCCAAAATGTTCAGAACGGCATTGTTTTTGCCAGAAAAGTAGGTATAAGTTTTTATCAAAGTTGTTTTATATTCTATAATTTTCACACACAATAAATACAATATTAATTGTTATTGTCTGAGATTTTGGTGTAATTTGAGAGGATAATACAAAAGTTATGGATGATTTAGTGATTTACTGCAAAACCCATGGCGGCCAAAATGATCAGAACGGTTGCTTTTACTCCGTGTTTTAGTATATTTAACTGGCGAACTCTAATGTTTTGAATTTGTTTACGTGATGGTTCGTTTACTAAACATTAGTAAGAATATCTGCAGTGTACTTTGTTAATATAATGCCACTTACTCCGTCACCAATTCGTCAGCAGATTATTAAGCTTCGAAAGAAGGATAATTTAAGTATTGGGTCTATTGCAAAGATTGTTAACAAGTCAAAAAGTGTTGTTCATGGTATTCTTAAGGTCTTCGATGATTGTGGTTCATGTGAAGCAAGAAAGTCTACAGGTAGGCCAAGAAAAACGACCAAGAGAGAAGATCGTGCTATGGTAAAGTTGGTTAAAAAGGACAGATTTAAAACTGCTGCTGCTGTTTCTCGGGAAATGAGCATTGTACTGAAGAAAACGTTATCTCGAAAAACTGTGTCTCATCGTTTAGTTGAACATAACCTACAAGCAAGTTCACCTGCAGTGAAGCCTCTGATCAGCTCCAAAAATAAAAAGTGTCGTCTTACCTTTGCAACCGAACATGTGTTGTGGTCTCAAGAAAAATGGCAAACGGTGCATTTCAGTGATGAATCTAAGTTTATGTTATTTGGCTCAGATGGGAAAAGGTACATTCGTTGAAAAGTAGGTGAAAAATTGTCGCCCAAATGCCTTAAGACTAGTGTTAAATTCGGTGGAGGAAGTGTCATGGTTTGGGGAATGATATCTGGAGATGGTGTGGGCTCTTTGGTGCGATTACATGGAAAGGTAAATGCAGGAGTTTATAAACAACTTGTAAAAGATCATGTCTTGCCTGTGCTGAGAAATTCAACTAAGCGACCACTCATATTCATGCAGGACAATGCCCCATGTCACAAGGCTAAGGTGGTCATGAACTTCCTCAAGGCTGAAAAGGTTATTATTATGGATTGGCCTGCTCAAAGCCCAGATCTCAATCCTATTGAAAATGTGTGAAATATTCTAGAACGTTTGAAAGCCAGAAATCCTAAAACAACCGAGCAATTATGGAATGCCCTTCAGGAAGAATGTAATGAGATCACCTAGCAAGAAATTGAAAATTTAATTTCCTCATGCAGTCGAAGATGTCAAAGTGTGATTGAAGCTAAAGGGCTTCACACTAAATATTAAATAATTCCAGTATTCTCTGTCATTTTCGATTATTTTGTTATATTTTCAACTGTTCTGATCATTTTGGCCACCATGGGTTTTGCAGTAAATCACTAAATCATCCATAACTTTTGTATTATCCTCTCAAATTACACCAAAATCTCAGACAATAACAATTAATATCGTATTTATTGTCTGTAAAAATTATAGAACATAAAACAACTTTGATAAAAACTTATACCTACTTTTCTGGCGAAAACAATGCCGTTCTGAACATTTTGGCCGCAACTGTATATATATCATTCAACCATGATAGTGGTTGAATATTCACAACAGCTTCCAAGCTTCACCACTAATTCAGTTCTCAACTAAATATCAAACTGTTAATAGTTTTAAAGAGGACACCTCCTCAGCAACACTTTAGCATAAATAGTTTAAGATTTGGTTCCGTAGAAAAAAAGTTACATAAAAAAATGTCAGAAAAATTCATCTTCAATTAACATAAATTTTTAAGTTTTAAATAAAAAGTATACTTTTCTTAGGCTTAAATGATAGAAAAATGCATGAGGAATCCAGAATCAGTAGAAAAACAGTTATGAGGTAAAATGTTATGAAATTTTATGTCAGTAAGTAAGGAAGTAAAAAGTAACGCATTAGCAATAAGAATAAAGAATATATTTTTAAAATGAATGTTTACTTTCTAAGGCGATGAGCTGCCAAAATGTTTAGCGTGCCGTGCAAAATGCTTAGTGGTATTTCATCTGACTTTATGTTTTGAGTTCTAATTTTGCCGAGGTAAACTTTGACATACAGATTATTTAATTTTTTTAATTTAAACACATTCAAACCGATACTGGTAGAATGTGTGACACAGAACATGTTTACTCTTAACGTTTTTGACAAAACTTTGTATTTTAGAAGTGGTATTTTGTCTGTCTTTACATTGTGAGTTCAAATGCTGCTGAGGTCGACTTTGCCTTTAATCCATTTCTGATCTATTCAATTAGACGTACAGATTATTTAATTTATTTTTTTGTAACTAAACACTTTCAAACTTCCGATACTGGCAGAATGTGTCACAAAAGACAGGGTTTACTCTTAATGTTTTCAACAAACTTTTGTATTTTAGAAGTTACAGAGTGACAATGGACAAATTCGTGTTTGATAAGTGCCAATACACGAAACTCTCAGCTTTTGACTTACTTACTCTCTAACTTCTGCCAATGATATATATATATATATATATATATATATATATATTATATATATATATATATATATTGGAACGTTTGGAGATGATGTACAGGTATTATATATTAGAAGAAATGAGGTATCAAAAGATGGGATGGTTTGTATTTACAGATATTTATTTATTTATATATTACATTTTTTACATATATATCATATCACTTAGTTCATTATCACTTTCTCCCATTCTAGTGGGATTTTCAAATGAAAATAAGTTCCTTTGCTGGGGATTTTAATCATTTTATAGTTTCTGGTTGTAGTGGGGAGGAATGTAAGACAGTACAAGAGGGTGAGGGGGATGAGGAGAAAGTAAGAGGGAGACCATGTGTGTGTGTGTTTGTATCTGAGGTGATGCTAAAGAGAAAGAGGGGAAGGGAGAGGGAAGAAGAAGGAAAGAAGTTTTTTGGTCTGCTGGACAGGATATTGACTTCAAGGGGTTTCAGTTTTGACCATTCACAGTGTCATTGAGTGTGTGATGGTAGGGAGGTAAGCCATAGATTATATTTCCTTTTAACATTGTTGGGATGGTCATGTCTTTTTGGGTTTTTAAGAATTCATGTCACTTTGTATGATTTGTGGAGGTGTCTGTGTTTGTGTGTGTGTGTGTGTGTGCATGTGTGTGCATGTGCGCACACATACACATACACACATATATATATACACACACATATTACATGTGTGTATATATATATTACCTGTTATATACATTATATTATTTTTGTAATTTACTTGATCTTTACTTGCCAATTGTCATTCTAATTCTAACCTCCCTATACACAATTTTCAAGATGGTGTAATTTGATTGTTCATTTTGAATGGATAGAAGGTGTTTTTTCTAATATTTCATGTGTAAGCATCTATATATATATAGTGACATTGAAGAACACATCTTTCGATTTACTATCTAATATAGTAGAACATTTAGAATACTTCTGTATATGTATATATATATGTGTGTGTGTGTGTATATATACTGCCTGTTATATACATTATATTATTTTTATAATTTACTTCATCTGTACTTTTTAACTGTCACTTTAATTTTAACTTCCCTATGATATACAATTTTCAAGATGGTGTAATTTAGTTGTTCATTTTGAACTGATAAAAAGGTTTTTTTCAAATATTTCACCTATAATTGTGTATATATGTATATAGTGGTATAAATACCAACACAACTTTTTTTCCCCCTTCCTCCCTTATTTTTCTTTATCTTTTTCCTTTTTTTTTTGTCTCTCCCCTTCTCCAAACACACAGACACTGCACATGCACACACACACACACACACACACACACAAACACAGACACCTCCACAAAACAATCATACAAAGTGACAAGAATTCTTAAAAACCCAAAAAGACATCTGACCATCCCAACAATGTTAAAAGGAAATATAATTTATGGCTTACCTCCCTACCATCACACACTCAATGACACTGTGAATGGTCAAAACTGAAACCCCTTGAAGTCAATATACTGTCCAGCAGACCAAAAAACTTCTTTCCTTCTTCTTCCCTCTCCCTTCCCCTCTTTCTCTTTAGCATCACCTCAGATACAAACACACACACACACATGTTCTCCCTCTTACTTTCTCCTCATCCCCCTCACCCTCTTGTACTGTCTTACATTCCTCCCCACTACAACCAGAAACTATAAAATGATTAAAATCCCCAGCAAAGGAACTTATTTTCATTTGAAAATCCCACTAGAATGGGAGAAAGTGATAATGAACTAAGTGATATGATATATATGTAAAAAATGTAATATATAAATAAATAAATATCTGTAAATACAAACCATCCCATCTTCTGATTACCTCATTTCTTCTAATATATATATATATATAAATATATATATATATATAAAAATAATAATAAATCTCTGAAGGAGATATATATATATATATACATACATATTACATATGTGTAAAAAAAATCTCATCACACAATCGAACCAATGAAAGAGCCTCTATCTAGTCACTTGACATGCCAAAAATAGCAGCCAAAGTATTCCCCTACCTAAATCACATGCCCATTGTATGTAATATCCTAGATTATCCTTAAAAAGATGGTTTGCTGAAAGCTGGAATGTCTTTGATGACAGGTTTGCAGTATCAAAGCTGATTTGAGGCTAAATAACAACATTATGGTAAATTTCTATATTAACACCTGCACGATTTTCACTAAATGATGTTTTGCTTGGAATCAAGTACCCTGACCTCCTAACATGCTGCAAATCCCTTATTTTGGTTCAGAAAAAAATGAGCACCCCACCCCATCCTGGAACCATTGGAAATTTTTTTCATTGAATGAATTCCAGTGACCTCCTAATATTGCAAAATTAGGTTACTTAAGGTGAGCCATGGTGCAACCAACAACATCCCTGCTTTTAATTTGGTGTGGATGGGTAATATCAATTCAATCACAACATATATTTAAATTAAACATGAAAAAAATTGAAATATTATCTTTCAGTATTTTATAAGGTAAAATCTTAAATTATTAATTGACACATTATTAATTATCTTATAACAGCAGTGCCTGGAAAATTATGGATTACATGGAAAGATGCGAGCATGAAAAGTAATATTCTTAAGATTATAAACCTGGAAAAGTACAGGACAAGTTATTACACCTGTAAAAGTATAGGACAAGCTATTACTTCTAGTAAAGTAAAGAATAAGAAACTTTTTACCTAAAATATTGCAGCTAAAATTAAAATTTGAATATTAGAACTTATTCTATTATAGTTTACAAATAACACTATACTTCATTTAAGTAGAATTTGGCTAATTTACTACCTTAAATACAGAAAAAAGTGACTAATTAGACAAACTTATAAATTAGCTGAAAAGTTTTGTACAATAAATTTAAAAGATAAGAACTGTAAAAAGTGATAAATTAGAAGTGGCATTCTTTGCTGCAATATTTTAAGTAAAAAGTTTCTTATTCTTTACTTTACTAGAAGTAACAGCTTGTCCTAAACTTTTACAGGTGTAATAACTTGTCTTGTACTTTTCTAGGTTTATAATCCTAAGAATATTATTTCCATGCTCGCATTTTTCCATGTAATATATATGAACAAAAACAAGAATAAGACAAAATGAGAGGAATAAGTTTAACAAAGGTGTTAGTATAAAACTTGAAAGAAAGAAGAGCAGTATTTAATGTTTAGGACAGTAATCTTTTGTCAGAAAAAAGAAAGAAGAAAAGGGGGAAAAACAGGAGGAAAGCTGGTAGGAAAGGTAAAAAGAAAGAAAGAAAAATGATTCAGAAGTGGGAATGCAGTTCTATGCAAAGGAGTTAGGAAGAAAGGATGAGGTGGTGTGGTGTGTGCATATATGGGCAGTTATCTTTGTATAGAGTTAGGCATGGGGGTGATGTGAGTGTGGTGTGAAGGGAAGTAGGCAAGATATTATTGTATGGGATGGGGAGCAAAAGTCATATTCTGTCATAGAGATCAGTTACCAGACAGATGTGGATGTTTCATTGAAGTTAGTGAAAGGGAGAACATCTACAGAGAAGTAATGAAAAACTTTCAGTTCTTAAATAAAGGATATAGATTTTCAACTATACCCATTATCATGGGTACACTAGAATATGTAATAACAGACTGGCACAAAAAGAGATCCTCCAAGGAAGAACAATGTAAACTGATTTACATTCTCCAAATATTATCAATTAGTGGTACAGAGACAATTTATAAAACATTCCATGACTGGAATGAACATATGCACACAACTGCATGTGCATGTGGTGCATGCACACAAAAAAACTGCAAAACACATACACACTGATCCCATGAGTGCAAGCTTATCCACACACATATCCACAAATCCCAATTGTCACTTTGTTAGTAACCAGCTTGAATTCTGTGAAGGAAAGTCTTAAATTTTGAAGAAAAATACACATACATAGAGAGTAATACAATGTAGGTAATCCTTTAGTAGATTTTGTTTGCAATGTATAATTTTGTCACAACTCTCAGCGTCTTGCCAAAAAGTCATTAAATGACTAGACATTCTGGTGTGTATATGCTAAAAACTTGGACAAGTATTTATAACATGTGAAGACTATTTGACAATGATTGATGTATAATGACTATTTTCTTTTCCTCTGAAGAAATTCATTTAAAACACTGTATAATAGATTATGTTGAAGACTCCTGTAGAATGCCATTTGGTACACTTACCAAAGAAAAGAGAGGTGCAGACATGTCTAGGACAATACTCTTATTAATAATTTTAAAAGTATAAGTGCATCAATTTTACTTTTCTTTAAAATAATATTTGAAGAAATTACCTGAGCTTGGAATTGTTCAAGGATCACATGTCCAGGAAATTCTGGCTCAGGAACATCAGCAAATCTCAATATAATATCCTGAAAATTTAAGAAGATTTCTTCCATGAATGAAATTAATATAGCAAAAGTTCTTGTTTGATACAAACAAGGATAATTAAACAATAGGTTAATATTACTGAAGTGTATTCAGGTAAATTTTATCACAAACTATAGAAAAGATAAATAAAAAGCCTATTTTGGAAACAATGATAATAATGTAGAAACAGTTTTAAAAAGTGTTCCTTGAATTACAAAATAGAATTATAGTTGGTTATACTCACTCTTTACTCTTTTACTTGTTTCAGTCATTTCACTGTGGCCATGCTAGAGCACCACCTTTAGTCGAGCAAATAGACCCCAAGACTTATTCTTTGGAAGCCTAGTACTTATTCTATCAGTCTCTTTTGCCGAACTGCTAAGTTACGGGGAGGTAAACACACCAGCATCAGTTGTCAAGCAATGTTGGGGGGGGGATACAAACTTATACACACACACACACATATATCTATAAATATATATATATATATATATATATATATATATGGGCTTCTTTCAGTTTCCGCCTACCAAATCCACTCACAAGCTTTCGTCGGCCCGAGGCTATAGTAAAAGACACCTGCCCAAGATGCCACGCAGTGGGACTGAACCCGGAACCATGTGGTTCGTAAGCAAGCTACTTACCACACACCCACTATATTGGAAAATTATATAAGATATGGAAGAAATAGATTTTATTAATCTATAGAGAAATCTTGATATAACTGGTTAATATTATATTACATGACATTATATATTATGCATAAATATCCTGAAGTTGTCGTAGGTTTAGTGGCTTGAAACAAAATATGTGCTGAGTGAATATTGAAGTTGTGGAGATTTGGGGGCCATTTAGAGTGTGAAACATATTAGGAAATGGGGAGGGAATATACAATAGGAATAACAAAAGGAAAAGTGAGTGTACATTTGTGAATACCAGTGGGCATACAGTGAGTGTATGTGAATGGTAGAGACCATTGTAGTAGCAATTAAAAGGGTACAATGAAAGTCACAGCATTCACATCTAGAATGATATTGCTACTTCACATACTGACATCTGTATCCAACGCTCCTAGGAAATGTATGGTTTCATATCAATATTTACTCATTCATCTAGTCATCCATATTATGTCTACCTTCAATTCCCACATTAACAATTACACTCAGTCATTCCTTTGCAGAATGTCAGTCTTTAGGAATTCCTCCCTTGCCCATGTTTTTCTGGCAGCCATCAACTGGCAATTACTCATTACTACAAAAGCAAGCTCCTTCCTCATGACCAAACCAATAAACAATAAGTTTAATAAAGAGCCCATACTGTCAAAAGCATTAACCCTTTCATTACTAACCAGGCCGAAAAATTTTTTGCTTCATAATGTTATTTAAATGTAAATTTGAACCCAAATCTCGTTGGTACATTCGTTAAAACATGTGATTTCACTTTGTAAATAGTTCGGTTATAGTATCCAACATTGCTTGATGTGATATCTCAACTCAGTGAATTTTGGGAGATTTTTTTCCACATTTTTTTCAGCATCGATTTTTCTTCAACTTTGAAAATAGATAGGAGTTTCATGTTATCAAGCATTGATTCCGAATTTAAAGCTTTTTCAACGGAAAATAGGGAGATATCGAGAAAAAGAATGAATGAGGTACAAAAGCACGTGGTGTACAATAATGAATAGGATATTTTTTTATCCGAAAATGAAAGCAGCGATTCTGAAGAAACTGAAAACGGCGATAGCGACAGCAAAGACGATTTTACATTGGAATGAAGTAAAAAACATTAAAAATGTTTTTATTAGCAATTTTTCTGAGGAGACAGAGTTTATCCATAGTCTTTCTTAGGAAGCTAAACCATTAGACTTTTATTTTTTACAGTATGTTTGTTTGAAGTGATCACTGCGGAAACAAACTGTTACGCAGAATGTAAACAAACATGAAATGGGGGATCAAAGTTTGGAAAATTTGTGAAGCAAATACTGGGTACTGTTGTGGATTTAGTTTTTATACAGGGAAAATAATATTAGTCAGCATGGCTTAGGGTACAATGTGGTCTGGAAGTTATTGTTTGAAGTGATCACTGCAGAAACAAATTTACGCAGAATGTAAACAAACACGAAATGGGGGATCAAAGTTCAGAAAATTTGTGAAGCAAATACTGGGTACTGCTGTGGATTTAGTTTTTATACAGGGAAAATAATGTTAGTCCATAACTAGGGCCGTATATTATTTTTTGAGCGATTTCTTTAGTTCAGTCAAACTTGCGGTGGATTTAGGTGGATTCCAGTATTTCACTTTATTCCACCTTTATGGTACACCTGTTGTGCATTAAATTCAACTGATGATCTAGTGATGTGTACAATTCTTCTTTATCAAAATTTTGTTGCATACCCAATTGAATATTAGCTGATGATTCATTTTCTATGGTGATGTTTAAACAAAATTTTAATATTTTTACCTTTTGCTCAGTTTACCTGGATTTACCTGTAATTAAAGTCACTTTGAGACAAAAGTTATGCAACAGAATTGATTAAGAACCCTTTCTTTAGTTATGTTCCAAATATCACATTAATATGTTGATAAGTAAAAAAGTTAGTTATTTTAATGAAACAAGCCTAAATTCATGATTATTTTAGAATTTAATTGAAACTCATGAGGGGTGTATTTTGGTCAGAAATATAGTAACAAAAGGGTTAACTTGACATTAGATGCTGAGATTATCAAAGTTCAGTTTTTATTAAATATTAATATAGAAATAAATACTGAAGGATGACCTCGGGATGCTGAACCTTTCAAATGAGCTGACAAAAGACTGAAATAACTGGCACCTTGCTGTACTCAAGACCCATACCCCCATAGCAGAAGTTTTAAGGCCACTCCCCCACTGCTGAAGATGACTGGCCTGCAAGAGTCCTGTACCAATGCTATAGAAAAAAAACACTCATGCCAGTGCCACATAAAAATGCTTGTGCAATGCCATGTTAAAAGTACCCAGCACACTGTAAAAGGCATCCAGCCATAGAAACCATACCAAATCAGACTAGAACCTGGTGCAGCTCTCCAGTTTGCCAGCTTTGGTCAAACCATCTAACCCATGCTAGCATGGAAAATGGACATCAAATGATGATGATAATTGATGATTAATATAGAAATAAACATAGTGTAAATAGTTACCTGAAGAGCAGCTAGACCAGCTAGCCTTAACTGATTACTGTCTGAGGTTGCTGCCATGAAAGCCATTCTCACAAGTTCTGAGAGATGTAATACTAAATAATTACCTACAAATATGAAAAGAAAGCAAATAGATGCATCTTTTTAGTCACAAACATAAATCAAAACAAGATTTTACTATTAGTGTCCATAATGAAATTGTATTTGTATCAAATGTTTCACAAACTACAGTAAAACTTACTCTTTCCAGTCTGCTCACGAAATTCTCTTGCCTTCACCAAATCAAACTGACCATCCTGTCCTTCACATGTTGAAATGATTTTTCTAAGACAGTCTGTAGCAAAAACTCTGGTGGGCCATCTAGAAATCAAGACATTTACACCTTTAGAATTGATTAACAGTATGTCTGCTTCACAGAAAGATGCTTGTATAAATCTCCAACAATAACCTCTCATTTGCATACTTCTGTTTTTGAGATAATGTTAAATTATTTTGACTTTCAATCAACTTAATCCCCAACTGTTATCAAATATATTCTACACATACACAATACCATTTGACTTGTTTTCAGCACAGAACATTGGTGTTTCACACTGTGGATTACTGGATTTAAATTCTTCCTCAGTAATTCCCATCACTCATTTTCTTTCTAACTGCAGTATTCTGTGGCTGTAATTAAATGTGAGCAGAACTTCATATTTCACCAGCTTTTCCTTGATGCCACTAATTTTTCTCACTACCCAAAACCATTTGATTTGATATCTGTCTTTCATTCTTAACACTGTCCCTCTTAACTCACATTTTACATCGATTCATCTTCTCCACCACCATATCTCCCACCTCTTCACCTCACTCTTGCAACCTACCCAACCATACATAATTTCTTTTTTTTTTCCCTCTTTTTCTCTCATCCTTTCCCTGCCTAATGTATCATTATTAGTATTTTACTGCTCTTCACCCTTTTCTGCACTCACTCACCTCCTACTTTCCCTTATCTCTTGCCAACTGATAGATATCATTGATTACCTGCTACCCTTATCTACCATTCACTACATCTACCCTCAATCCTACCCAATCTCTATAGTCAGCACCTACTTTCCCTCCAATATCATCTTTCAACATTTGTTCTTTATTCATTATATTTAACCCCTCACACATTCCCCCATTTCTAACCATCTCTCACTCTTTCCATGCATACATGCAACATCTATCCACTCCTACTCTCTGTTCTTCTGTCCTTGCTCACTTTGAAAGTACTCTGACACCTTATCAATAGTATTTCATCTCACTTTCTAGCTCAACCAGGTTACTTCCATCCTCTTTTTCAGTTAGAAACCAGTTGTCTTGGCCCCCTTCCTTTCTATTTTACCCCACCCCATCTCCTAGTATAAAGCCACTTCTCTCTATATAGCACCACTCAGTTGATGGAGTTCTTAACTTTGAAAGCTGCATAGCCATCGTGCTAGTGCTGGTGCAAAAAAAAAAAAAAAGTACATGCTTTTAAGTAGTTGAGTTAGGAAGAATGTTCAGTCATAGGAGTTATGCCAAAGTAGACACTGGAGCACAACGTAGTCCTTGCACCTGTCAGATGTTGTGAAACTGTCTAACCCATGTCAGCATGGAATATATGGACCTTGATAGGTGATGATGATGAGGACACTTCAAATCCATTAAGAGGGGAAAAGTAACGATTATGAAATAAGGTTGCACCTGTCAGATGTTGTGAAACTGTCTAACCCATGTCAGCATGGAATATATGGACCTTGATAGGTGATGATGATGAGGACACTTCAAATCCATTAAGAGGGGAAAAGTAACGATTATGAAATAAGGTTGGAGACAAGAATGCAACCATTCATGGATGTATACAATTGGAATATCCATCATTTCACAATTCTGTATAAATATAAATCTCATTTAATCTGCAGAAGCCCCATTGAAACTATAAATCCCAATTAAACTACATCAGTCTCATTAAAACTACACACAAAAATAAATGAATGAATAAATTTTTGCTTTCCATAATTTCTAACAAAATACAGAGAAAGATGCCATTGATATAAACTCTAACAATAAACACTGTTATGCAACAATACTGAGCAAGGAAAATGTTAATTGGAAAACTATATTAAATTGATGTGGGCACAATTTGATTAATGAAATAAAACTTTGTATTTTCTAAGTCATTTTACCCATTAGTTTAGGCACTCAAACTGTTTGAGTAAGTCTAGAAAGGACCAATTTTTGATAAATAATAAAAAGAGAGGCAATCAAAGGAATACAAAGAAGTATAAAAACTATGGTGGTTAGAAACTGTTGAAAGTAAAAACAAAAAATTCTTTAAAATGATAAATGGCTACTTTACAAAATTAAGGAATTATTCTTAAAAGTCAAAAGAAATCTAAACTGATCAATAGATACTGATATTTGATAAATCATCAGTTACCATTCAAAATCACGTTATTCTCATAATTATTATTCATTTATTACCTGTAGTTCGAGAAATCAAGTGTTTCCTTTGTTATATGAAAAAAAGAGTTAGGTATGCCTTGGAAAACACACAAGGCTATGATATGCTGTGTCAGAATGCCCTAAAATATTTACACATTATCATATTCAACAAATATCATCACCATTACCATAAGAGGTAATCAAGCTTGCTGGATAGCTTAATACTTTCCTTTACATTTTATATCCCTTTATATTTCCTGTTGTCATTAGCTATACTTTTGTACCTTTGGTATTCTCAAATTTACAATAATTTTATTTCCTTCCATCTTCCTGTAAATATATATCTTTGGTATCCAATGGCAATCTGCAAATTTTTATAATTAACTCTTTTTAAGGAACAAATTTTCTTAATACTACCTTGCTTTTTGTGAAAGGTAAACAAAAATAAGTGTTGAAGATCTTACAAGTGAAATGTCAGTTTACCTTGGGGCAACAGATGGATGGGTAATATCAGTTTCAGTTGCTTTCAAAGCAGAATCATCATCTTCTTCATCTTTCTCAACCAGATAATTTTCCTCAGGAATAGTTTCTTGAATGGTGCTACTAGTATCTAAGAAGTAAATATGAGAAAACATATCAAGTCATTGTCACTCATGCAAACTCTCAAGGTATAAGAAGGTGGGCATAAGAGAGGATACAGAATATGGATTAGGGGAGGTGGAGAAAAGAGAAGGGTACTTTGCTCTGGTACTCAATCAGTACCATCTTTATCTTCCCAGCTACTTCCACTCACCTGTGTATAATATCAGGTAGCTATGTATCTCCTCTAAAACAAGACATCTGTGCTTATCTTTCAATCATACATTAGTCTCTCAACTCTTGGGATAAAGCCACCTCCCTCCCTCAAATACTCTTGCACTGAGTCAAAGGGATTTTTTTTATTCTGTTCTTTCTTTTATCTTGTAAATTACTCTGTGACCTCACTAGTGCCAGTGGCATGGAAAAAGCAGCCAGTACACAGTGTAAAGTGGTTGGTGCTAGGAAGGGTATCCAGCCATAAAAATCATGCTAAGGCTGACATTGGAGCTTGATACAGCTCTACAGTTTGAAGCATCTTGTCAAACCATCTAACCCATTGAAAACAGATGTATAATGATGAATATATATATATATATTTACTTCCTGGATTTATGCTGCATCCAGGAAGTAAGGTGGAGAGGAGGCTCCGCTAGGCTCCTCACAGGCAAGGAACACAGGTACAAGATTTTCTGGGCAGGGAACACTGACGGGGTCGGGGGCGTGGGTATACTTCTTGCGGAGAAATGGGTAGATAAGGTAAACGAGGTAGTCAGAGTAAGTGATAGAGTACTTAAGATTAGATTAGTGCTTCACCATAGGTCAGCTACCATCATCTCGGCATATGCCCCTCAACCAGGGCTACCGGAAGGACAAAAAGACCAATTCTATGACACCCTATTGCGGACTACCTCGTTGACAAATGACAGTGACCTTCTCTTCGTGGCAGGTGATTTCAATGGACATGTTGGACGGCATGTCGGGGGCTTCCATGGCGTTCATGGAGGCTACGGTTTTGGCTCTCGTAATGAGGAAGGAACCAGGCTGCTGGAGTTCTGCGATGCAAATGACCTTATGGTCTGCAATACCAACTTCAGGAAACCCACCTCTCACCTAGTCACCTACCGTTCTGGCAGACACACTAGCCAGATTGACTACATCCTTGCCAGAAAAAGGGAAAGAGGGCTGCTTATAAATGCCAAAACCTTTCCAGGCGAAGAATGTACTCCTCAACATAGATTAGTAGTTAGCGACTTCAGGATCAGAGCTAAATGGTTGCCCAGAAGAAGACCAGCTTGGAGGAGAAGGGTCTGGAAGCTTAAAGATCCTGCAAATGGACAGAGATTTAGAGACATACTACTCGAAGCCTTTGACGAAATGGAAGGGGATATAGCTTCACTTAATGTGGAAGGCAACTGGAGATTTCTACGGGACAATCTGCTGACAGCCACTGACCAGATCTGTGGATGGAGCAAAGTACCATCTCGACCCAGAGTAACATGGTGGTGGAACACTGTGGTTGACAGGGCTATTAGACAAAAGAGACAGGCTTGGAAGGACTGGAAGAACGGTGGTAGCAGGGAATTGTATCAGACAGCCAGAAGGGAAGCTAGGAGACAGGTTTATTTAGCCAGAGGGGAAGCAGATAAGAAAAAATTTGCCAATGTTCTGAGCCGTGAGGACCAAAGACTGGAGGTGTTTCGTGTTGCAAGAAGTGTGTGAGAGAGAATCGTGATGTGGTAGGAGAGAAGTGTGTTCGCATGGATGATGGTTCACTTGCGCTAAATGAGGATGCAAAGAGAGAGGTTTGGAGATGCCACTATGAAAGGTTGCTGAATAAAGAAAATGAATGGGATAAAGAGAGTCTGCCGAATGTCAACCCAACAGAGGGACCAGCTATCCGAGTTGAAAATTCTTTGGTAGTTAAAGCAATTAGAAGCATGAAGACAGGGAAAGCCCCAGGCCCATCAGGAATTACTGCAGAGATGCTCAAAATATCTGGCAGTGTCGGCTATAACCTAGTCACCCGTAGTCAACCAGGTGATACACGAAGGAGTCATACCCAATGACTGGTGTAGCAGCATACTAGTCAACTGCTACAAAGGTAAAGGTGATGCCCTAGATACAAATAATTACAGAGGTATCAAGCTGTTGGATCAGGTAATGAAGGTTACGGAGAGGGTCATCGCCCAACTAATTAGAGAGAGAGTTAGTTTAGATGAGATGCAGTTTGAGTTCGTGCCAGGGAAAAGTACCACTGATACTATATTCCTGGTAAGGCAGCTGCAGGAGAAATACCTAGCCAAAGATAAGCCCCTGTACCTGGCTTTCGTTGACATGGAGAAAGCTTTTGATAGGGTCCCCCCGATCCCTTATCTGGTGGTCAATGAGGAAACTAGGGATAGATGAATGGCTGGTGAGGGCTGTGCAAGCCATGTACAGAGATGCCATAAGTAAGGTTAGGGTTGGCAACATGTACACAGAAGAATTCAAAGTAGAGGTTGGGGTCCACCAAGGTTCAGTACTCAGCCCCCTCCTATTTATCATAGTCCTCCAGGCAATTACGGAGGAATTCAAGACAGGTTGCCCCTGGGAGCTCCTCTACGCTGACGACCTTGCTCTGATTGCTGAGTCACTATCAGAACTGGAGGAGAAGTTCCAGGTGTGGAAGGAGGGTTTAGAATCGAGGGGCCTTAGAGTCAACCTAGCTAAAACCAAAGTACTAATAAGTAGGAAGGTAGACAATCCACAAATGTCTTCAGGAAGATGGCCCTGCTCGATCTGTAGAAAAGGTGTAGGTAGAAACTCTATAAGATGTACCCAGCGTAAGCTATGGACACATAAGAGGTGCAGCAATGTCAAAGGTAGGCTAACTGGGAAGATAGTTTTTGTATGTGGCAGATGCTCGGGAGCATTAACCTCCGAAAATCTGCAGAAAACAACTTCCGTCACTTTCCAGGGGGAAAAACTAGAAGTAGTTGATAGCTTCCGTTATCTAGGTGACCAAGTCAGTAGTGGGGGTGGGTGCGCTGAAAGTGTAACTGCTAGAATAAGAATAGCCTGGGCAAAGTTTAGGGAGCTCTTACCTCTGCTGGTGACTAAAGGCCTCTCGCTCAGAGTAAAAGGCAGACTGTATGATGCATGTGTACGAACAGCCATGCTACATGGCAGTGAAACATGGGCCGTGACTGCTGAGGACATGCGTAAGCTCGTGAGGAATGAAGCCAGTATGCTCCGATGGATGTGTAATGTCAGTGTACATACTCGACAGAGCCTTAGTACCTTGAGAGAAATGTTGTACCTAAGAAGCATCAGTTGTGGTGTGCAAGAGAGACGATTGCGCTGGTATGGTCATGTGGCGAGAATGGATGAAGATAGGTGTGTGAGAAAGTGCCAATCCCTAGCAGTTGAGGGAACCCGTGGAAGAGGTGGACCCAGGAAAACCTGGGACGAGGTGGTGAAGCACGACCTTCGAACTTTAGGCCTCACTGAGGAAATGACCAGCGACCGAGACCTTTGGAAATATGCTGTACGTGAGAAGACCAGGCAGGACAAGTGAGCCCAGCCCACTTATGAATGCCTTTCCTCCCTTGGACACAAAGACCTGTTGAGGCAAGCGAAGTCGATATAGAACCTCATCCGACGACAGGCACCCATGCCAACCCCCTTTGCTTGTGAAGACATGTTGGGGCAAGCGAAATCGAAATCGAATTGAACCAGCCAGGATCCCTGGTCTGGTGGTACGTAAAAAGCACTATCCGACTCGTGGCCGATGCCAGCGCCGCCTCGACTGGCTTCCGTGCCGGTGGCACATAAAATACACCAATCCGACCGTGGCCGTTGCCAGCCTCGCCTGGCACCTGTGCAAGTGGCACGTAAAAAGCACCCACTACACTCACGGAGTGGTTGGCGTTAGGAAGGGCATCCAGCTGTAGAAACATTGCCAGATAAGACTGGAGCCTGGTGCAGCCTTCTGGCTTCCCAGATCCCCGGTCAAACCGTCCAACCCATGCTAGCATGGAGAACGGACGTTAAACAATGATGATGATGTATGTATGTAAGTATGTATGTTGTGTAACCCAGTACAACCTGTTGCATGGTTGGGTCGTCGGCGACTAAACTGGCAACCCCACCAAGCTTGCTTGGTGAGGAGAGTGTTTATTGGACACACTGCGGGATGAAAAACAAAACCCGTCAAAAGGTGGAGAAGCTCTTGAGAGTCAACGGCCATCCAATAAATGTCTTAAGGCTGTATCATGCGTGGGCACATAGAAATAATCGGACTGAATACCCGATCGTGCGGTTAAACCATTGGGAGTGAAGAACTCCTAGCCTTTGTTAGGGCATCCTTCTAGGAGAAGGTAACTCAGGTAACTGGGATAACTCCGACATAAAACCTGCAGTTCAGTGGTTACCGATGATGTTGACTTGTTCTTCTTTTCGGATTATGGCTGCTGTTGTTTAGTGAGTGGGATTGACTCAGTGCACAGCCTTTCCGCACTTTAAAAAAAAATCTTCTTGCACAGGCATTGCATGATAACAACATTGATTAAGCTTCGTGCAATGGCCACACTCGATAACGAGGGGGCAGCCACCATGTATGTATGTATAAAATGGATTTCTTTCTATCTATCAAATCCACTCACAAATCTTTGGTTGGCCCAAGGCTATAAAAAAAGGTAATTGCACAAGGTGTCATGCAGTGGGTCACATGTGGTAGGGAAGCAAATTTCTCAACCACAGAGTGATGCCTGTGGTGATATTGCAAATAAATATTTTGCAAATATATTGTATATAAATGTGTGTAGTACAGCAAACTATTTTACATTTATTTACTCTCAAAAAAATGTTTTTTTCTCAATAATTAATACTGTGAATACAGCAAACTCTCAAAAGATTCTTGTGAAGATAGAAAATGCTTTTCAAAAGTTAGGTTTGAATTCTTACCAGTTGATGCTGATAAAACCTCTTTGAGAAGCATCAGCCAGCGAGATAGATTTCTAACAGCCAGTGACTGTAGGAGACTGAGGAGTGTGTCTTGGACATCTGAGGTCAGCTTATTGTCCACTTCTGTATCCAGCATGCTGAACAAAGTACCTTCCAGACCACTCTCATACATAGACTTTGATGGATCTTTACTGTTATTTCCTAAATCAAATGTAGATCCAGGCAAAGCAAGAGCAAGTTCGCTCACTTCTCGAGCTTCACGTGTCACCAGTTGCCGGAGACAAGCAACAGCAGCACGGCGCAACAAAAGATGAGAACTTGTCAAAATTTCCTGTGGAGAAGAAAAAGACAAACATTCATTGCAATGAAAAAAGAAATAACATTGAAAGTATGGAAGTTAAGGATGTTTATAAACACTTTTCCACAGCAGTAGTAGTGGTGGTATTTAACTGAAGACATTGACAATCAATTTATACTGTCAACAAAACTGCTATACCCTACTACCATTAGTAAATCCCAGTAGGGGTCACTCTGCAGTATGACATGGCCAGCTAGAAATAACAAATTTCCTCAATTTACATGCTACCATCTAAATACATGTACTGTACAAAAAGACAAGATGGTCAAAGCATTGATATGAAGATATGTTACATACATGGTGATATGACATGAACAATTCAACAATGACATTTATATACAAGAGATGAAATATAACTGAAGGCTCAACTTCATCACTTCTATTACTATCAGTACTTTAACATAGAATTTTTTCATACTGCAAAACTCAGAAAGCCAATAACAATGTTCACAAACTTCAGCTGGCACTAAGGGAGTTTTTGTGTGTGAGAGAAAGTGTGTATGTGTGTGTTTGTGCATGTGTGAGTATGTGCATGCATGAGTATGGTGTATGAGCATGTGCGTGCATGAGTGTGTGTGTGTGTGTGTGAGAGAGAAATAGGAAAGGGGAGGAAAAGAGAGATAGAGGAGAAGAGTGAGAATATGTGTGGGTGTGTATTCATATCTTCCAATATGTTATAAGGAAAACCATAGAATATTTATGTTAGTGAATAAGGAATTATATTATAATTCAGTCCTGCTTCTTTGTGCAGAAAATGATGTGTCTTTCCTTTTTAAGATGATAAGCTATGGTTTGAGACAATTTGGCTACAACTTCAAATATGTTCCCTATTGTTTAATTTGAATGACTAGCAAATTAATAATTCCAATAAAATACTGTATTCCTTACACTAAGATGTGGCACCAAAGTAGTGAGATTAACATGACGAGGTGCAAACATATGAAGTTGCTGCAGACATGCGATGGCTTCAGCTTGAACCAGAGAATCAGGGTGATCTTGCATAACAGCACAGCAAATCAGGCAATACAGGCGAGCGACAGCAATTGAAGCCATATTACCTAAGATATAAACAATAAAGACATTCAATATACAATGACTTGGATCAAATACACAATTTATATAACTATATAATACCCTATACACATAAGTACTGTATGAAAAATGAATTTTAAAAAATCGTATCTCTACATACAACATTCTAATCATCATCATCATCATCGTTTAGCGTCCGCTTTCCATGCTGGCATGGGTTGGACGGTGCAACTGGGATCTGGGAAGCCAGAAGGCTGCACCAGGCCCTGTCTGATCTGGCAATGTTTCTATGGCTGGATGCCCTTCCTAACGCCAACCACTCCATGAGTGTAGTGGGTGCTTTTTACGTGCCACCTGCACAGGTGCCAGACAAGTCTGGCAAACGACCACGGTCGGATGGTGCTTTTTACGTGCCACCAGCACGGAGGCCAGGCGAGGCTGGCAACGGCCATGTTTGGATGGTTCTCTTATGTGCCACCAGCACTGAATCACAGCGACAATTTCCATTCATGTTGATCGATCTTGATTTTTGATTTTGATTTTCACTTGCCTCAACAGGTCTTCACAAGTAGGGTTTTGTGTCCCAAGAAGGAAAGTGGATTGAGGCCATGGGTGATGGTCTCACTTGTCCTGCCGAGTCTTCTCACGCACAGCATACTTCCAAAGGTCTCGGTCTCTAGTTATTTCCTTGGTGAGACCTAAAGTTCGAAGGTCGTGCTTCACAACCACATCCCAGGTTTTCCTGGGTCTGCCTCTTCCACAGATTCCCCCAACAGCTAGGGTGTGGTACTTTTTCACACAACTATCTTCATCCATTCTCGCCACATGGCCATACCAGCGCAAATGTCTCTCTTGCACACCGCAACTGATGCTTCTTAGGTCCAACATCTCTCTCAAGGTACTTACACTCTATCAAGTATGAACACTGACATTACACATCCATCGGAGCATACTGGCTTCATTTCTTGCGAGCTTACGCATATCCTCAGCAGTCACGGCCCATGTTTCACTGCCATGTAGCATGGCTGTTCGTACACAAGCATCATACAGTCTACCTTTTACTCTGAGCGAGAGGCCTTTTGTCCCTAGCAGAGGCAAGAGCTCTCTGAACTTTGCCAAGCAGTTGACTATTATGCTGCTACACCAGTCATTGGGTATGACTCCTTCGTGTATTACCTGGTTAACTATATGGGTGACTAGGCTATAGCCGACACTACCAGATATTTTGAGCATCTCTGCAGTAATTCCTGATGGGCCTGGGGCTTTCCCTGTCTTCATGCTTCTAATTGCCTCAATTACCAAGGAACTGTCAACTCGGATAGCTGGTCCCTCTGTTGGGTCGACATTTGGCAGACTCTCTTTATCCCATTCATTTTCTTCATTCAGCAATCTTTCATAGTGGCGTCTCCACACCTCTCTCTTTGCATCCTCATTTAGCGCAAGTGAACCATCATCTATGCGAACACATTTCTCTCCTACCACATCACGATTCTCTCTCACACACTGTCTTGCAATGTGAAATACCTCAAGTCTTTGGTCCTCACGGCGCAGAACATTGGCAAATTTTTTCTTATCTGCTTCCCCTCTGGCTAAATAAACCGGTCTCCTAGCTTCTGTTTTGGCAGTCTGATACAATTCCCTGCTACCCCCATTTTGCCAGTCCTTCCAAGCCTGTCTCTTTTCTCTAATAGCCCTGTCTACAACATTGTTCCACCACCACGTTATTCTAGGTCGAGAGGGGACTTTGCACCAGCCACAGATCTGGTCAGTGGCTTAGAAACGTCCAGTTGTCTTCTACCCCCTTCTACTTCGTCAAAGGCTTCAAGTAATATGTCCCTAAATCTCTGTCCATTTGCAGGATCTTTAAGCTTCCAGATCCTTCTTCTCCATGTTGGTCGTCCTCTTAGTCCTGATCCTAAAGTCACTAACTACCAGTCTATGTTGTGGGGTACATTCTTCGCCTGGGAAGGTTTTGGCATTTATAAGCAGCCCTCTTTCCCTTTTTCTGGCAAGGATGTAGTCAATTTGGCTGGTATGTCGACCCGATCGGTAGGTGACTAAGTGGCTGGTAGGTTTCCTGAAGTTAGTGTTGCAAACCATGAGATCATTTGCATCGCAGAACTCCAGGAGCCTGGTTCCCTCCTCATTGCGGGAACCATAGCCTCCATGTACACCATGGAAGCCCCCAGCACGTTTTCCAACATGCCCATTGAAATCACCAGCCACAAAGAGAAGGTCTCTGTCGTTCGTCAACGAGGTAGTCTGCAGTAAGGCGTCATAGAATTGGTCTTTCTGTCCATCGGGTAGTCCTGGCTGAGGGGCATAAGCCGATATAATAGTTGCTAATCCATGATGAAGCACTATTCTAATCTTAAGTATTCTGTCACTTACTCTGATTACCTCAAGTACCTTATCTAAGATAGAATCTTGTTGCCTTAAAATATCTTAACAAAAGCTACAATTAATATTTTATGTATATAAGAAATAATACAATCATGTAAACAGAATGGAGTGTCATTGTTACTTATATGAATGTAAAAGCTGATTAACAATAATGTAAAAATATTTAGAGCTGCAATATAAAAAATACTGACAGAAATTAATGTAAATCAAACTAAAAAAGACTAACACACACCATAAAAAAAGTGAAAGTTGAAGCAACTTTCAACAGACATTTTGATAAGTCAAATATATTCAAGAAATGTTCAAAACTAGAAATAAGAGTTTATGAGGTTTCAAATTGTTGGAGAGAGTTAGTCTAGATGAGATGCAATCTGGTTTTGTGCAGGGAAGAAGCACCACCGATGCTATATTTCTGGTAAGGCATCTGCTGGAGAAATACATAGCCAAAGATAAACCTCTCAACTTGACTTTCGTTGACTTGGACAAAGCCTTTGACAAGGACCTCCAATTCCTTATCTGGTAGCCAATGCGGAAACTAGGGATAGATGAGTGGTTGGTGAGAGCTGTACAAGCCATGCACAGGGACGCTACCAGTAAGATGAGGGTTGGCAACAAGTACAGCGAAGTATTCAGAGTACAAGTAGGAGTTCACCAACAATTGGTCCTCAGCCCCCTCTTGTTCACCATAATCCTACAGGCAATAACAGAGGAATTTAAGACAGGCCACCCCTAGGAGCTCCTTTATGCTGATGACCTTGTTCTTATAGCTGAATCACTACCAGAACTATAGAAGTTCCAGGTATGGAAGGTCTAGAATCAAAGGGCCTTAGTATTAACCTAGCAAAAACCAAAGTCTTAGTAAGTAGGAAGGCAGACAAAACACAAATCCCTTGAGGTAGCTGGCCCTGCTTGATCTGTAGAAAAGGTGTAGGTAGAAACTCCATAGATGCACCCAGTGGAAGCTTTGGACACATAAGAGGTGCAGCAATATCAAAGGAAAGTTATCAGGGAAAATAGCTTTTGCATGTGGTAGATGCACATGTACAATAAACACCAAAAATGTATAGAAAACAGACTCCATCAACTGTCAGGTGCATAAGCCAGAGGTAGTAAATAGCTTCTGTTATCTAGGTGACCAAGTAAGTAGCGGAGGTGGATGCTCCGAGAATGTAGCTGTGAAAATAAAATTAGGCTGGTCAAACTTCAGAGAGCTCTTACCTCTACTGGCAACAAAGGGCCTCTTTCTCAGTGAAAGGCAGACTGTATGATGCCTGTGTGTGAACAGCTATGCTACATGGTGATGAAACATGGGCTGTGACAGCTGAAGAAATGCACAGTCTTGAAAGAAATGAAGGCAGTAAGCTTTGCTGGATGTGCAATGTCAGTTTGCATGTTTGACAGAGGGTAAGCATCTTGAAAGAAAAGTTGGGCATAAGAGGTATGCATGTAAAAGCACCCATTACACACTTGGAGCCGTTGGTGTTAGGAAGGGCATCCCACTGTAGAAACCATGCTAAATCAGACTGGAGTCTGGTGCAGCCTTCCAGCTTGTCAGCCCTGGTCAAACCATCCAACCCATGCCAATATGGACAACAGACATGAAATGATGATGATCTTTCACTAGTATCATAATGAATATGCCAATATTCACCCAATTCTCTAAAATACAATCTAGCTACCTGTAAATAGCTATGAACAAGAACTTGGTTCTCTGTCAAAATCAAAAAGGACACATTCAATTATTTAAAAGATAAATGGAAACTACTGGTAATAATACAAACATTCTAAGTAGAATTGAAGCCTTGACAAGCCAAGGTTACAAACTTTATAATGATTCAACTTCAGGTAAAAGTTTTAATGCTAGAATCTTTAGACTTTATGTCCATATGGAAAAGATAATAGAAAATTACCGCAGGGTATTCTTACCTGAGTGATATTATGACAGCATAAAATACATCCACAATTGGATACCTTACTAAGGAAGAATTCCTTTTAAAGATCTAAGTTGTAAGTTGTTGCTATGATAATTTTCCAGGTTGTTAATCTTATTGGTTGTTAGCAATGAAAAGTTTTTTCAATATTTATTCTACATTGTTGTGTCTATAGCCCAATAAATAAGAATGTTACTAGCCTTAATTTAGAAACAAAGGGATCTAGTTGGCACCTAGTCTGGTACCATATTGAGGGAGAAGAGATTGGATGATGATCACAAATTAAACCAGTGTAGAGTGTAGATACAAAATTGAAAGATCTTGCCTGAAAAACAGACTAAGGTACAAGAATAATCTTGTTGATATATCTTTTACTGTCGAAATTGTTTTGTTTGGCTTCCATCAATCAACTTCTGTGTTAACAGGCATTTTAGTTTTTTATTTCACAATGTTTATGTAAAATTTTGCAAGAAACTAGTTGGTGGCTTTTAAGCTATTCTCCATTTATAAGAAAATTGTTTGGTAAAATTTATAAAACTAACATTTTTTTTTTGGAGTTTACATAAAAATTTGCAAAAGGAATACTGATTAAAAAGAAAAGTCATAAATATTTAATTACCTTGCAGTTCGGGACCAATGGAAGTAATCAATGCTGAAAGACATTTGCCTAAACATTGATGCACATCAACAGTGGCTGGTGGTACTGTCAGTAAAAGTTGCAGAACCAGAGATAAAGTTGGCTCAACGTAACCACGAAACATTGGTCCACCAGAATCAGCAATTAAAGCTAATGCATGAAGAGCCCAAACCTTGAAAGTAATTTTATTTTAATAAGAAAAATATATTAATGACCTCTTTGAAATAAATGGTGTTAAACTGAAACACAAATATTAAAAAAATTTGCCTGATGATAAACAAAGGTCACTGTCATACAAAGAGTGACATTTATTTACAATCCTCTATAAAAAGCATGTCTGGCCATTGTGTTGTTATTTGTTTGAAGGACTATGGGAAATAATCCATTACTTGCAAACAAGTAAGGGTTGGCAACAGGAAGAGCATTTGGTCATAGAAAAATCTGCCTGAAGAAAGTTTTCTCTAACTTCTACAAACATGGAAAAGTGGACATGGTAGTGATTGTGATGAACATGATAATGATGGATATAAGACTTGATTAAATTCAGAAGGAAAAATTAATATTCAATATCTTGTAATTTGAATTACTATTTATTCTTTAAAAACAAAACATTAAAAAACTCATTAAATAAATAAATGAAAGAAACATCTTAACTCTACCTACCTGGACAACAGGAGAATTGAAGTCTTGGGCAAGTGCCAAGAGGATGCTAACACTTGTATTCAGATGCTGACCAGAACCCATTCCCCCAACATAACGATGAAGACATCCCAGTGCCAAGGAATGGCCAGTTCTACTTACAACATCACGAGCAGATTTTAACCTATATAAATGATATTAGTTCTTCAAATAAGACAACAAAATTCTACAGTTAGCAAATTATTCATGCTCATCGTAATATACAAAAACTAACTTTGAAATACATGTGAAAAACTAAATGGTTTTATACACCACCAACTGTATCTGTTCTGATATTTTAGTTAAAGTCTACCATAACTTAACATTTAATATTGCTTCTTAAAATAAGGCAATGAGCTGGCGGAATTGTTTATATGCCAGACAAAATGCTTTGCGGCTTTTCTTCCAGCTTCCAGGTCTGAGTTCAGATTCTGCTGAGGTCAAGTTTGCCTATAATCCTTTCAAGGTCAATAAAATAAGTACCAGTTGAAACCTGGGGCCAATGTAATTGACAAGCCCCCTCCCCCAAACTTTCAGGCTTTGTGCTTATAGCAGCTCCTTAAAATCAAATCATTTCAAGTTGCTAAATGCTACATAAATTTTAAGTTCATAGGTCAGGTAGATGCCATTAAAATCATGGATATAAAATATACACAAAATTATTTTCATATTTGTCATTTTTATATGCAGATTTTTGTTTCAACTTTTTGCAGGTGGGATTTTATAACTCTCTCTCTCTCTTTTACTCTTTTACTTGTTTCAGTCATTTGACTGCGGTCATGCTGGAGCACCGCCTTTAGTCGAGCAAATCGACCCTGGGACTTATTCTTTGTAAGCCCAGTACTTATTCTATTGGCCTCTTTTTTTGCCGAACCGCTAAGTGATGGGGACGTAAACACACCAGCATCGGTTGTCAAGCAATGCTAGGGGGACAAACACAGACACGCAAACACACATGTACATACACATATATATACATATATACGATAGGCTTCTTTCAGTTTCCGTCTACCAAATCCACTCACAAGGCATTGGTCGGCCCGGGGCTATAGCAGAAGACACTTGCCCAAGATGCCATGCAGTGGGACTGAACCCGGAACCATGTGGTTGGTTAGCAAGCTACTTACCACACAGCCACTCCTGCGACTGTATACGTATCTTTTCTGTTTGGCTGCCTTTTTTCAATTTCTTCAATTTTTGTTCCAACTGATTTCATATTTGATGTGTTGATGTAGTTTTGTATGGTAATCATTGACATGCAATTCATTTTTACGATAAATCAATAAATAAAGAGTTAACAACTTTTAAAGTTTGAAATTTTGAGTAATTTTAGCCAATTGAAAGCCAGACACATAGGTGCCCATTTCCGTAGTAACGGTCATTTTTCACTTATTTTCTTTTCAGAACCTTGCTGACACAAAGACTGCAGTATGAGATGGTTGTGACATGTGCTAAAAATAGCTAAATAAGCCTTAACCCATTAGCATTCAGATTATTCTGCCAAATGTAATGCTTATTTATTGACATTGTTATGAATTAATCATGCATTACCTTGTACTATCGAAATTTCAATCATATAATTATTTATTTTTAGAATGACATTGAAGGGTAGGAGCAAGAGGCTGAATCTGGCCAGTCTGAACATAAAAAGGCAGATTATTTTGGCCAGTTACGACCAGTTTAAATGCTGAAGAGTTAAATCATGCACCAAAATTTTTTCGTTTTTGCATAATTGCGTGAATTCCTGAGTGTAGAATACAAATTCACCAAAATTTCCTAAAAATTCCAAAACAATAAATAAGTTATGAGGAGTTATACGGCATGCGCAAAACAAGATTCTGCCAATATTTCATTTGTTTACTGTTGACAACACGAGCTATCATGCACAAAATGACAGCTTCTAAACCTTGTTTTCTGATTTGGTAAAAATTATCTAACTTTAAACCTCTGTAACTTTTTAAAAAATTTTTTCTGAGATTCAGAGTGGAAAATTGCATCAATACATCAAATTTTAAAATTTTTACTAAACTTTAGAATTTCCACAGATGCAGCCAAACAGAAAAGATCCCTATATACTTTTAAAGATCTCTATTTTTTCTTTTAAATATGGTTGGACTGATTTATGATAGATGTGCCATATTTTGAAGAACAAAAAAAACTGACAATGCTGATAAATTACCTAATACCACATACTTGGTACTTTAAAACATTTAAATTACTAAGCTCATTAGAATATAATTGCTTCTGATCTAGTACAAGATGTTTGGTGATGAATTCACCAAACATCTTGTAAAAGGAAAAACAAAAATCCCTATATGCATACCTGTCAAAACTATACTGGGCCATTTCTGCAATAAATCTGCTATCACCCACAACTTGAGCCATCCGTCCAAGTGCTTCACCAGCAGCACAACGTAAAATAGGATTTGAACTTCCCAATGCACCCTTAAAATACAAAATGTTCAAACAGGAAATATTTATGCGGCATGGATAACATTAATAAGCAATAATTTTTTCAAAAAAAAAAACAAAACAAAAAAAAAAAACTGATTTCTTACCATGATTAAATTAAAAGCAGCTTTTTTGACATCATCAGGTCCCAGACTAGTCTTTGTGTCAGCAAGGTTCTGAAAAGAAAATATTAACAAAGATATTACAAAATGAATTAAGAGCTGAAATATCCTGCAACTCCTATACAGATACACAGACACACGCATATATATATATATATACACACACACACATATATATATATATATATATATATATACATACATATACACATATACTTCTTTGAGAGCATCCACACATTCTCTCATCTTGTCCCATGACCCATTGTCTGTATCCTCTCTTATGCTCATCTTGCACCTTGAAAGTTTGCTCTAGCACTCCATCACTACCTTCTTATCTCCTTCAGCCAGATATCTTCTCTATAGCAAGACATCTGTGCTTGTGCCTCTATCATACTTTAGCCTTTCAACACCTGGCATAAAGCTCCACCTTCTTCTCCCAAACAATTTCATTTAGTAGTGGGAGCTTTTTGCCTTTCCTCTTCCTGTTTTTTTTATTTGGGGGGGGGGGGGTCATAGCAACCTTTCAAGTGCCAGTGGTATGTAAAAAGCACCCAGTACACTATGTAAAGTGGTTAAGCTGGCATTAGGAAGGGTATCCAACCATAGAAACTACATCAAAGATGATATTAGAGCCTGACACAGCCCTGCAGCTAACTGGTTCCCTGTCAAACTGTCCATCTTATGCCAGCATGGAAAACAGATATCAAAGGATGATGATGATGATGACAGTGTGTGTGTGACTAAGTGTGTGGATTTGGTGGATAGCAGCTGAAGGATGTTTGTCATCACATCTTCCACAGTTTGAAAACCAACTTTCTCCTTTCATGATGCAGTTTGGACAACATGGTTTTGGATGTCTATGCACCTAAAATCCACTGCAGTATGAGACATTTACACACCACTCCTCACTGAATCTACATCATAGATTTCATGTACTTCTATAAAGGACAATGTACTGTTATATTTTACTTTACTTAACTCCCCGAATTTATCTATTTCAGGTCCATTCTGAGTAATTCACTCCACCCAATTCACATACCAAAATTCTGCATCTTTTCTTATTTCTATACTCTTTATTCCATATCCTTTTAAAGTATATGCACATATATGTGTGTATGCAGATGTGTGTGCGCATATATATGTATACATGTATATACAGACATACCTGTATATGAGCATGCATACCCATGCATATATACATGCAATGCATATACTTGTGTGTGTATGTGTATATACACACATGCACAAGCTCTTATATATGTGTGTACGCATGTGCACACATACTCATGTATACAATTAGTGTAGGTATGTGTGTGCATATATATATACATATATATATCTATAAAACAGTCCTTGGACAAAAATTGTATGCACATTTTGCTTTGATGGTTAATGGTGGCCAAACGGAGGCTAGGATCGAGTTGAAAATTGGCAGGGATACTAAATGTGTGGTGAGGATGAGACCCGCAATAGTTAAAATTTGCAAGCTATAAAGATGCGGTTGCTATGATAAAAAGAGCGATTTTTTTTATCGATTCAAGGGGGCCCAGAGCATGCACTACAGGCTGTTGTGCTTAATAAACATACATTTTGTCACAAAATTCCGGCTACTAGGAAACGATTTTTTATTGTGAAAAAAGACGAGTGCTTTTTGCCCTCATTTCCTTTTTAATCTTTTTATAAAAGTGAAAGGATTTCGTCTATTTATTTCTGCTGTCCACTTACAACGTTGATTCAGTCGACTAGGAAAACTATATGTGATGAATATCCAATACCAAACTATCTTAATCTACATATTGAAACTGCATTAAACTTTGGCAAGCTATTCTATTCTAAATATCAAGCAATTATGCAAAATCTTTGAGAAATGATTGTACATGCATTAAATAAATCAAAGTTACTAAAAATAGACCACAACGAAAAATGTAAGTCAAAAAAAGATGTTTTTTGTTTTCTAAAGTATAACTTCTGGAGTAATTACCTTTAAAGCACACAGAACTGCAGTGAAAATGTTCATTTGAACTGCTTGCTGTCGAGAAGATTTTGCTTGTTTTATACATTCGTTAAAATGTTGCAGCATCTGATAACGGTGTTTGTGGGCTACTTTGTAGAAAACTAGTCCATATAAACGTACTGAACTGTCAATTACAGCCACCCCAAGTGGCAGTGGACCAGGAATAGGAGGATCAGTCTGAAATAGAGTCAAAACAAAAAGTTCTTAAAATTGAAATAACTGGTAATACTTTGCATTTGATAGGGTAATTTATGTCAGCATTAGGTAATTAAGGAAACATGACATAAGAATGGTTAAAATTAAGAACTCAAAACCTTGTTAAAAGCATTGCAATAAATCTTCAGAAAACATGTTATTCCATTTGTTGTAATTCTGTAGAAATCAATTCTAACACTGATTGGGAAATGAATAAGAAAAAAACAAATTAGGATCTAAAATTCAACCAAATCTGAGAAATAGACAACATTATAATAGTCTAAGAAACATGCCTTATAGAGCAAAATATAAGTTTTTGATGGGGATGTAATTTCACTTATTAATAACCTCTATATGAACATCACAAATTTTGATGGTTCTAAAATACAAGGACATTGCTGGATTTAACTCCAAAAGTTCAACGACCACTAACATTGGAACTATCCCTGTATATCACACCCGCTTCAAACTCCTGAGAAGCCTGTTTTCCAGAGTGTGTACTTAATAACTTGCTTATTTCCCCTTAATACTGCTTTTGTCTAGAAACCCTACTCTAGTAACATTTTCCTTCCATCTTCTTTAATCCCTACGTGGCAACCGGGGGGGGGGGGAGAAGGCTGCCTTCTCAAACAACATGCTGCTGGATGATGGACTTTGGTGATGATGTTATTCCACATTTTCCAATCCATGGCACTGACCTGAGCATGCTCAAGGTCAAGGTGCTGCAACTTTAGGTCTTCCTTAATTTGTTTCACCCATGTCTTCTTTGGTGCACTGCTTCTACAAAAGTTATTGTGGTAGTTTCCTGGTGCTCATCCTGAAGACATGACCAAACCACTGTAGCCGGTGCCACTGGACTTGTACTTCAACGGTTGGCTGCTGCTGGCATTGTTCTCAGATGTTGTTTGAGATTTGATTGCACAGAGAGACAACAAGTGTCTGACAAAGCTTGTGTTTGTTCAGGTCTTGTTTGAGGATGGTCCAGGTCTCAGCACTGTAGAGGACAGGCAAACCAATTATCATCATTTAATGTCCATTTTCTACTTGACATTAACGATGACAAAGCCAGGAGCCACACCAGGTTCCAGTTGTCGGTTTTGACATGGTTTCTAGAGCTGGATGCCCTTCCTAACAGCAACAACTTTACAGAGCACACTGCATGCTTTTTACATGGCACCAGTGCTTTTTACATGGACTCAGCACCAGCACTGACAGTCACCAAGTACCTTGCAAGACAAAAACCCCTGACCTGGGAGGGGAAGGGAGTAGTATTTCCATTAACTTGGGTTAAAATAATTGTTCTCTGATTACTTGAATGTATAAATCAGGAAAATTAAAGCAATGGGGAAATAAAGCTATTATTACAAGTTCATAAAAAGAAATAGGTAAAAAAAAAAGATAATTGTTATAGATATCTGATAATGAAATAATGAGAACTGATTAAGAAACAAACAGATATGGCTGATACAACTCAAGGGAGAAGTAGAACAAGTTTGGTTTGGAAAACAAAGTTGATTCAAGAAAACTTAAAGTTATAAAAGAGAATGGCTAAAACAAGATAGGCACATGTGAAAAGTACTATGAAATATGCTTAAAAGAAGTAATTATAATTAGATATTTAAAATTTTTTACTTACTGGTTGTATGCGCGCATAGAGTGATGCTGCATCATGTTCCAATGCACCAGAACCAGATGCACTGTTTGGTTGAAGCTATAATGATAAAGCAGATAAAGAGCTATAACAATTATACTGTTCATATATATACATATTTTGCATATTTGGGGATGGGTTTTTTTCTCCCCACTTAATCACACATTATATATTTGTTATTCACTTCAGCTTTATTATTTTTATTTTAGTGTTGTTTGTCTGAAATCTTTCATCATATATCCTGTGACTTCTTCAGTGACTCTCCATCCCACGTCTCCTCCTATCCTGTTTAGTCCATTCTGTCTTTCTGTGGTGTGTATAAGGATAAGGTTTGTATAAGGATACACACCATAGAAAGACAGAATGGACTAAACAGGATAGGAAGAGACATGTGTGATGGAGAATCACTGAAGGGGCCACAGGATATATGATGAAAGATTTCAGACAAACAACACTAAAATAAGAACAGGTAAGAACAAAACTAGTCATTGCCTCAGTGAGGCCTAATGTTCGAAAGTCATGCTTCACCATTTCATTCCAGGTCTTCCTGGGTCTACCTCTTCCACAGGTTCCCTCAACCGCTAGGGTGTGGCACTTTTCCACACAGCTATCGTCATCCAT
Source organism: Octopus sinensis (assembly GCF_006345805.1). Classification (NCBI taxonomy): domain Eukaryota; kingdom Metazoa; phylum Mollusca; class Cephalopoda; order Octopoda; family Octopodidae; genus Octopus; species Octopus sinensis. The sequence continues at coordinate 54,626,941 of NC_043007.1, read as the reverse complement.
TCTCGCCACATGACCATACCAGCACAGTTGTCTCTCTTGCATACCACATCTGATGCTTCTTAGGTCCAACTTTTCTATTGAGGTACTTACACTCTGTCGAGTATGCACACTGACATTACACATCCATTGGATCATACTGGCTTCATTCCTTGCAAGCTTGTGCATGTCCTCAGTAGTCATGGCCCATGTTTCACTGCCATGTAGCATGGTTGTTCGTATGCATGTGTCATACAGTCTACCTTTTACTCTGAGCAAGAGGCACTTTGTCACCAGCAGAGGTAAGAGCTCTCTGAACTTTGTCCAGGCTATTCTTATTCTAGCAGCTACACTTTCAGTGCACCCTCCTCCGCTACTGATTTGGTCACCTAGGTAACGGAAGCTATCAACTACTTCTAGTTTTTCTCCCTGGAATGTGGCAGAAATTGTTCTCTGCACATTTTCAGTGTTTATTGCTCCTGAGCATCTGCCACATACAAAAACTATCTTCCCAGTTAGCCTTCCCTTGATGTTGCTGCACCTCTTATGTGTCCATAGCTTACACTGGGTACATCTTATAGAGTTTCTATCTATGCCTTTTCTACAGATCAAGCAGGGCCATTTACCTGAAGGGATTTGTGGTTTGTCTGCCTTCCTACCTATTAGGACTTTGGTTTTAGCTAGGTTGACTGTAAGGCCCTTCGATTCTAATCCTTGTTTCCACACCTGAAACTTCTCTAGTTCTGATAGTAACTCAGCAATTAGAGCAAGGTCATCAGCATAGAGGAGCATCCTGTCTTGAATTCCTCTGTTATTGCCTGGAGGACTATGATAAATAGGAGGAGGCTGAGGACTGAACCTTGGTGGACTGCTACCCCTACCCAGAATTCTTCACTGTACTCGTTGCCAACCCTCACCTTACTGACAGCATCCCAGTACATGGCTTGCATAGCTCTCACTAACCATTCATCTATCCCTAGTTTCCTCATTGACCACTAAATGAGAGACTGGGGGATCCTGTCAAAGGCATTCTCCATGTCAACAAAAGCCAGGTACAGAGGTTTATCTTTGGCTTGGTATTTCTCCTGCAGCTGTCTTACCAGAAATATAACATCAGTGGTGATTTTCCATGGCACGAACCCAAACTGCATCTCATCGAAACTGACTCTCTCCCTAATTAGTTGGGCTATGACCCTCTCAGTGACTTTCATTACCTGATCCAACAGCTTAATACCTCTGTAATTATTTGTATCTAAAGCATCACCTTCACCTTTGTAGCAGTTGACTATGGTGCTCCTACACCAGTCATTAGATATGAATCCTTCGTGTATCACCTGGTTAACTATACGGATGACTAGGCTATAGCCAACACCACCAGATATTCTGAGCATCTCTGTGGTGATTCCTGATAAGCTGGGGGCTTTCCCTGTCATCATACTCTTAACTGCTTTATCTACCAAGGTACTGTCAATTCGGATAGCTGGTCCCTCTGTTGGGCCGACATTTGGCAGACTCTCTTTCTCCCATTCATTCTCATTATTGAACAACCTTTCATAGTGGCGTCTCCAAACCGCTCTCTTTGCAGCCTCGTTTAGCGCAAGTGAAATATAAATTTGCATTTATCTTAATCTCTTCTTCATTTGTTCTGTATTTCATACCTAGTAATACTACTAAGTATAATAGTTACTTAACCATTATGAAAGCAGACTGGAATATGATAATCTACATGGAGCTCTAAACAAAATAGTGGCAGTTGTACATCTATTTGTACACAGAAGATATATATATATATACATGTATAGTGTTTTTCAATGTCTTGCTAGCCTGGATGAAAAACACTATATTTTGTTATAATCTCTACACAACAATTTCACTTCGTAAAATTACGTGTCTCTTCCAGAACTTAAACTAACACGATAATACTGCAAGTATAGAAAAACTGTAACTCACAAGGAGACAGGTTGAAAGACTGAAAAGAACACTATATATATAAAGTTTTCAAAATACTCAAAAGCAGGATTCTAGCAGAAGTGCTAAGACTTGGTTTAGTTTGATGTAATATAATATAAACTGAATCGAGAATAATTCAAGGTGTGTATATATTGAAATAAAATATACAATTATTACAAGGACACAAGCACATATTTCTGTAAACTAATTAATCTCCAAGAGAATTATCACCTTTGGTAGCCAGAGCATGGACAATGGAGAGATTGAATTTACTCAATTACTAACACAAATGAAACCACAAAATGTAACACATTGATATTTGGTTAAAATGTTACAGCATTCTAAACCCCTCACTTGTGTGGAGTTATCACTAAAGTGTGTTAACAAATATAGAACAACTTGTACTGGAGTAATTCAATTCAATTACTTTCCAAATACACCAGGTAAAGTGTAACCCATGCCAGCATGCAAAAAAAAGTTATAAAGATGATGAAAAATTGAATCAAGAAAACAATTGTGTGTGTGTGAGAGAGAGAGAGAGAGAGAGAAAGAGAAAGAGAGAGAGATAGTGTGTGTGTGTGTTAATTATTGAGATACATGCATATATTTCTGGAAACCAATTAATTGTCACCTTCATCAGCCAAGACAAGAGTAAAGAAGAGATTAAATTTATATAAATTATGAATATGTTTATGCAAAAAGCTTACATACATGAGATTATATCATCTTAAATCTAGTTTAATGCAACACTTTAGATGGATTCTTGCTTTTAAGATGTATTCCTGCCATTTTGAAAAATAATCATATTTAAACATATTGCTCACTACCAGTTTTATATTTTTTTTCTATGTACACTGATTTCTATTAGGGATTAGAATATACTGCTAGTAATGAATTGGTTTTTATGATTCACTAAGCACTATGTAAGTGCACTAACAAATCACCAATTCTTGACCTTGAGTAATGCTGTTAATTATTGTTTAAAATTCAAATCATCTGCATGTCAAAGTGATTTGAATGTCAAGGTATTAAGACCAGTATGCACCAACTGAGTCCATCTCTGATAATACCATGTGATTTTTTAAATTTCAAAACAGAAACAGAAACAAATACAGCATTTTCTGATTATTACAATGCTTCCAACATGATCTGAGCAAATTATGTTATATAGGCTGATCTTATATTTTTCTATGTACTTTCATGTTTACTCAAGCAAAGCTAGCAGAAATATTCAACAAGGTCTCTAGAATATATTTTTAAAAAGTTCACCCTTTTCTAGTTATGTTTAACAAGAACAAAATAAGTCAGTACTTATAACTTACAATTTTACTATTTTGAAACTATATTTCACCAACTGCATAAGTTAATTAGTTCTTTAGATAAGATTTAATGAGAATAAATTAAATTAATATTTATTAAGGACGGATGTGAATTTCATTTAGGAATAATTCAACTCAAATACATTGTATAGTTTTACTCAAAAAGGGTAGAAAACATTCAACATATTGAATTTAACTCGTATGATTTACTGGGATATTCATGTAAGTTATCATTGAGCTGGATTTTATTTGGGTAAATAAATTAATCAGATTTCTAAAAACTTTAGCTAAGCTTATGGGCAAATATTTCAAATTATGTATAGTGGGGTGGTAAGAAACTCTTGGGAGAACTAAGCAGCAGGTCTTCGGCAAAGAATCCCCTACCTCAGGTAAGTGTTTGAGCCCTTAATTTCTTATACTCTAAGGGGGCCAGGCTGCATCCAGATCATGACTCCTGGGTGCCCTTCTGCTGACACCTATTAGCCACTTGCATATTGGAGACTTGTACATTTGAACCATATTTCAGTACACAAGTATCCATTAGGTTGGATCCTCAAGTAAACAAAAGACAGCATCATCTACAGTAGTAATAAGCTAGTCATTAACTGAGGTATATATATATGACAATACCTCTACAGTTTAATAATTTACATGCACAATAAAACTTTATAATTAACTAAAATCTTATGTAGATCAATGGCTGAATGCTTGTTTATATTGAAAATATATAAACCAACATTGCACATGGTATGCTCAGCATTGCACATGCATGTGTGTTGGCATGGCAATGTTTCTTCACTCTTAAATTTAAGAAATGAAAGTGGTATGTGAGTGTGTCCAAACAGGCATGTATAATACAGGATCAATAATAACATAATGATTATGAGAGTGATGTGCTGCCTACTGTGCTACCGAGGCCACATAGTGAAGCATCTGAAGTTAATTGTTCACAAACTTATGCCTACAAATTTGTTTTTTTTACATGTCTTTAATTAGTTCGAGTTTTTTTACATGCCTTTAATTAGTTTGAGAATGGTTATATAAATCCAAGAGAGATTCATTTTTTAAAATACTTCTGTCAAAAGCTACCCATCTACTAAACATTTGGTAAAAGGACCTTTCTTTTAATGAGAATATGGATCAGTCATAATAGATGTGTAACATGTAACATCTTTTTAATTATCATCCAGGAAGGTCAAATTCATTGAATCCATTTTGTCAGCACCACCTGATACCTCAGGTGCCTTTAATAGAGTTCACTTTGCTGCTGCCATTGAGGCCAGGTTTCCAATTTGAGGATCCTTTCCTTCTTCCTCTCACTGGTCTTAGATTTCCTGCCTTACCTCATGACTAAAAGGTAATTTTTTTTTTTTTGCTTTAAATAAATACTAGTATTTGATTTTGGTGTTGATAGTAAAAAATCCTTTGCTACTTTTATTAGCTTATCTAGCGGGTTATTCTTACACAGAATAGATTCTGTTGATTGATTTTCTGACATGGTAATTAATAAAGCCTTTAAATGGACTGTTACCATTTAAATAACAAATGCAGAGTAACTATACGTAATTACGAACATAAATCATTTAGAGAAATAAAAATTTAAGAATCAAAAAATTTTAATTGATGTTCGTAAAAAGAATAGCATACACATTACTCTCACACATTCTAATGCATGCAGAGAGAAACAGTAAAAACTATTTATCACACATACCAAGCAGTAATGTTCACAAGAGAATATTTTTTGCAAATAAATAAAGCATTGCTTGCATCAAGAATCTACTAAATGGAGAAACTGATTCTTAAAACAAGCCTGCAAATTAAAGGAAGTGAAAGGAAATTATATTTGGCTACAAAATGAATAACAACTAAAATAGTAGGGGAAAAACTCAATTACATGATGGTCAAGAGGGTCGACCTCAATGATCTTCAGCTCACCTATGAGTAGAGGTGAAAGCTGGACAGATCTTCACATGATATTAACAGAGGTCAGATTGCAAGTGTGCTCTCTGTGATGCTCAAGTGCTCAAAACTTCAAGAAGCTAATTAATTGTTAGCTCAACAGTCCTGTTTTTGCATGAACTTCTATCACTCATTAGCTGTCAAATTGGAAGTTTCAGAGGCCCTGATCACATCTAAAATTGGAGTGAATGACACAACAATCCTACATTTTATGATGTTGCTGCCAAAACAATCAGATCAAAGAAAGAAAAAAAAAAAAAGAAACCCACCAAAAATGGTTTGAAGATAACTCCAGTAAAATTGGTAATTTCTTGATTGATATGCTGTACAGGGTACAGAGAGTAACTCTGGATAAATCCTCATTACATGCTCAAAAATAGATTATAAAAAAAAAAAGCAGCAAGTTCCTTGAAGTGAAATTTCATCTACCACTCATGCTTTGAAGAATAAATGGTAGGTTGTAAAAACTCAGGAAATTCAGATCCATGCAGACAGGCAAGACATGCATAATGTCCATGATACATAAATATTGCTTATAGCCTCAGGAATTGTTCTGTGGTACATCTCTACAAAGGGGACAGCTAAGAATAGCACCGAGGAGATCACTTCAACTAGGTAGATTCTAAACCAATCTAAACCTGTGGATTGAGCACTTGATGAACCAGCAATCTTGGCTGAAGTTATGGCTCCTACCAAAACCTTAAAAAATAGGAAATCTTTTCAACATGCAGAGTCTGCAGGCCATTACTGACCTCAAATATGAACAGAACATTGGTGACTGTGCTATGGCATCTCATACACCAGAAGCCCTACAAGCTATTATCTCAGATTACACTAGAATGGAGCTGACAATTAACATCAGAAACTGATATCATCTACCAATGGTGCTACACTACCTTTTTTCCTCTCCAGTTAGAACAGCATCAACTAACTATTCACTCCTGTCCAATTCAGATACATCAGCAGCATAATGACAAAGAGATTAAAAGCTTTCTCAGACAGGCATCAGAAGCCTTTCAGAAGTTTAAAAAGGTCTTTCTACAAAAAAAAATCCATCTCCATGGGGTTTCTAATATCCAATGCCTACAGAAGATATTTTCAATCTTTTGACAGGATAGGATTATGCACAAACAAACGCTCCATCAAAATAAGACCAACTACAACAAATCCACATCAAACACACCTTAATGGTTGGGTGTACAACACACACACATCATCATCATCATTTAATATTTGCTTTCCATGCTGGCATGGGTTGGACAGTTTGACTGAAGACTGGTGAGTCAGAAGGCTGCACCAAGCTCAATCTGATCTGGCAAAGTCTCTACAGCTGGATGCCCTACTTAATGCCAACCACTCCAAGAGTGTAGTGGGTGCTTTTATGTGCCACCAGCACGAGGGCCAGTCAAGTGGTTCTAGTAATGACTATGCTCAAAAGATGTTCTTTACGTGTTACTTGCATGGGAGCTAATCCAGCAGTACTGGCAACAACCACACTCGAATGTTGTTTTTCATATGCCACTGGCACATGTGCCGGTAAGGCGATGCTGACAAGGATCACACTCAAATGGTGCCTTTTACGTGCCACTGGCACAGGAGCCAGTCCATGGCCCTGGCAACAATCACACTCAGATGTGCTTTTAATGTTCCACTTGCACAAGTGCCAATCAGGTGGTACTGTCACTGGCCACATCAGCGATTTTGATTTGATTTCACTTGCTGCAATAGGTCTTCACAAACAAAGTTTACTGTCCAATGAATGAGGGGTACTCAAAAGTGGGCTGGTTACCCCCACACTCAGATATACTTTTAACGTTCTGCTGACACGAGTGCCAATCAGGCAGTACTGTCATTGACCATGTCAGCGATATATATAATCAACCACATATACTTAAAGTATATGCTTCATGTATTTGTATTCGCTGGTAGGCTGCCAATGGCATGCATACATATATGATATATATATATATATATATATATACACACACACACACATACATAAGGCAAACACGTTAAGTGTATGTGGTTGATAATGTTTATTACACCAGTGCTGCTTCTATTTCATATTTGAATATATATATATATATATATATATATATTGGGTTGGCAACTAAGTTCCCACTGTTTTTTAAAATTTTCGAATTTATTGCGTTTTAAAATTTTGGAATCTATTTTATTCAAGAATTCTATTTTTGAATCAATTCGGAATCGATTTTGTTTTTTTTTCTAGTTAATTTTAGTTAATTTTTGTTTAATTTCAGATCATTAAAATGGAATGTCAAGTTAAGAAAAATGAGCATTTTTGACACCTCCTCCTTTTTTCTTTGAATCAAGGTTCTAAGGCTGCAAAAGCTGCTCGTGACATTTGTGCTATGTATGGAGAGGGTGCCATAGCTGAAAGAACCGCTCATGATTGGTATGCCAAGTTCAAAAATGGGAATTTTGACCTCAAAGACGCACCTCGTCTGGCCGTCCAGTTGAGTTCGATGAAGAGCAATTAAACCAACTTTTGCACGAAAATTCTTGTCAAACAACGAAGGAATTGGAGAAAATGGAATGCTCCCACACTGCTATAGAGAAGCATCTTCACTTGATGGGAAATGTTCAGAAGTATGGAGCATGGCTTCTGCATGCTTTAAGTGACAACAACAACAATCAACAAGCCACAATCTCCGCTGGTTTGCTTGCTTGTCACCGCTCAACTCATGGACATAAGCAATGATTTCTTTACCGAATCATTACTGGCGATGAAAAATGGTGCCTGTACATCAATATAAAGCAGTGTAAGGAATGGCTTAGCCCTGGTAAACAAGCGACACCACATGTGAAACAAGATCTTCATCCGCGTAAAATGATGTTGTGTGTATGGTGGGACTGGGAAGGGATTATCCATTATGAATTGCTTGAATGGAACCAAATGGTCAACGTGGAACTCTATGTTCAACAGATGGAATGATTCAACATGGCTATTCAAGAGAAAAGACCTAATCGGCAGCATGGAGTTCTTCTGCTACACGACAACACCAGCCCTCATATCACAAATATGTCCAAGGAAGCCATTCAAACGCATGGCTGGGAAGTGCTGCCACACCCACCGTACTCTGCTGATTTGGCACCAAGAGATTTCCACATCTTTCGATCTCTTTCAAATGCTATGCGTGGAGTTTCGTTCTACTGATGCAGAATTGAGAGCTTGGTTGGATCAATTTTTCGAGTCAAAATTGGGTGATTTCTACCGAGGTATTGAAAATCTTGTTGAACGTTGGGAAGAAGTTGTAAACAATAAGGGTGAATACATTAATTAATTAATTAGTTATATTTTATTAAACCTTTTAAAAAATTTTAATTTTAAAAAACAGCAGGAACTTAGTTGCCAACCCAATATATACATATGTAATTGTATGAGGCTAAACGCAATTTTTTTTATTCATACCTGAATATTTTCTTTCATTTTATAAAGAATCCTATCATTTTCATATTTTAAATTCACCCCTGACAGTAAAGTTTTACCTGCATACAACTACATATTTCTCATGTTCAGTACCTATCACTTTCAGGTTTTTGTACATAAAAGAAAGACAAAACACACTCCAATTTTGAAGGCTGTTTATGCAAATTATAGAATGACATAACCTAATCATACTTTGAAAATAAGTTAAGATATTGAATAAATTATAAATATATAAACAAAAATAAGAATTAAAAGAGAATTCTTCATAATTCAACTACTGAAGAAGTACATTTACAAATCCAAAATATTTTTACTAAAAGAAATATATAAAATTATTTTGAATGAATACAATGAATAAAAAAAATAACCTCAAGTTAGAATAGAAGATAGAGTGTATGGGGAGAAAAATGTGAAATAGAAATCCAGAAGATTAAACAAACAAAACAAAAAATCTTATTTGTCTGCAACAACAAAGGCATTTATGATTAAAACTGGATAAACTTGATATACTAAGCATGTTCTTTATTACTTTCCTGCCTTAAAAAATTAGTATAAAGTAAATATAGTACTATGAAAATTGCTACTACTGCTGCTGCTGGAGCCACTGATAGAGTATAGAAACATCAATATACTCAAAGTTACTAATAATACCCAATGTTAAATGCAACATTCTGCAAACATGCTAAAAGCAATAATAAAACTGATAACCAACACCAACAAATGCACAGATTCTTTTATTCCAGTCAAGTTTTTATGTATTTTAAAGTACTGGAAGAAATTATCAATAACCCTTTCATTACCATATATATTTTGAGATGCTCTGCGTTTCTTTCAATTAATTTTAAATATAATAAAGAATTTAGTAAAATAACTTAGTTCTCATTAAGCTAGTGTTAGGGACATAAACTGTAACTAAGATTTGGTGGAAGATTTTAATTAAAAACTAATGAAAACAAGACATTAGTACTACAGAGCCAAAGGCAGTTTCAGCCAGGTTGGGACTGAAAGGGTTAACAAGCAAAAATGTACAGAACAGTCCTAAAAGGCAACTGTGAAATACACAGTAAACAGGAGCCAAACCCTTATATATTCATTTCCATGCATCAAGAATAATGAGAAAGTTTATTTACTCATATATGCTCATCTACATTCATCATGTGTAATGAGTCTATATACTCATTTACATGCATTTTGTACAAAGTGAGTAAATAAAACCCCATATATTCAACTATATGTACCATATACAATGAGTGAGTTCATAATTAATAAGAAAACAAATTGTTAAAGTGCAACATGCAATGACTGTAATGAACCTATGTATTTAACAAAATTATACAAATGGTAGCTTAATCTATTTTTTCAACATCACAGTAAACTATGAAAATAGAAGTGGAAGTGGGTGTAAAAGTGTGCTTAGAATATTGTTCATTGAATAAGTTATTAGAGTAAGATACATGAACTAGAAAGCAAACTAGAAATAACAGGAATTTTCAAATAGATGTGAAAAAAACCCAAAAAAACCCCACACATATACAAACTTAAGAGCAGTCCAAATATGTTTGAAAGATATTTGAACTTGTAAAATGTTTTCACTGCAGTTTGTCATGGGAAAAATTCTTGCTTAAGACAATTTGCCTCAGTCCCTTAACTCTTTGACAGAGTTGCAGTGGTGCTGTCATGACATATAGCATATAGTTATTCATACCCAACCAAATCTGACAAGAGCTGATTTCATCCAGAGAAAGATAGAGAAGAATTGACCCTAGTACTTGTCTGGTACTTCCTTTATCAACTTTGAAAGGGCAAGAAACAAAGATGGCTTTGGAAGGATTTGAACTTAACCAGAACAATTATCACAAAGCCATCTTTCCAACACTAACAATTCTGCTAATAGGCTGGCATTGTGTGTGTGTGTAAACAGACAGAGATATATTATATTGAATTATGATTATTTGTTACCTGCATGTTTTATTAGTCGTATATATCCATCTTTGGAATATGTACATTTATAAGTTGTGGACCGGGTACAAATACCTGGTTTACATATTTCCAAATGACATTTGTTTTTCCTAAGAAATTGGCAACAGAAGTAGTGATCTTATCTTGGGTGTCAAAATCACAATAATATCCATTAGGCAGCTGATGAGGAAAACTCCTGGTTGTGCTAAATTGGATTTCATTCTATAGTTAGGTCTCTGCTGCTTGTTACTTTTTAGTGGTTTATGTACTTGTGGCTTGCCTTTTTTTTGTTTTGTTTTGGTGTGGTTACAGGGATTATGCAGGTTCTAACGTCATTTCTGCTCCTTAGCTGAGTTAGTTATAGAGTTAGATATAATTTTATTCATGCAGTCTGTAAATAATTGTAGTTTAGCATGTAGTTTACACACACACACACACACACACAAATATATATGTATGTAGTTTATATACAAATACATAGCTATATACATAGTTGATATATGATATATCATAATCATCTTTTAATGTTTGTCTTCCATGCTGGTACGGGTTGGAGAGTTTGAGAAGATCCAATGGATTGCAGGACAGCATCATGCTCAGATGTCTACTTTTGTGTGGATTTTTAATAACTGGAGGCCCTTTCTAACACCAGCCATTTTACAGAAGGTACTGGGTGCTTCTACCACGGTACCGATAATAATAAATTATTGAGGCTGCCGTGTAACTAGGGAAAACCAGGATCCCTTGGACAGAATAGGACTAGAGTAAAAAGTAAGATGGCTTTATGCTTGGTAATAAGAAATTAAAGTATAAAAAGCAGGGTCTGGAACAGGTTTCTTGCTACAGAGATACACAGCTACTTACATACAAGGACGGGTAGGAGTAATTAGAATGATGCTGGAAAGTGAAATAAAGATGGTAGTGACAAAGTGTCAGGTGGGATGATCCCTCAAGATTCAAGATGAGTAGAAGTTAATGGAGACAGAATAAGAAGGGTGGGTGGGCAGATACTGCAAGAGTGAGCAGTATATAATGAATATATAATGAATGAAGAATATAATGAATGAAGAACAAAGATTAATTTAAGTTAAAGAGAAGAGTAGGCATTGACTGTAGAGATTGGGTAGCGTTAAAGGTAGAAAAGTGATCAATGATATATATATAAGAGTTGGAGGAAAGGAAGAGAAGAGTCAGTGATGACTGGCAGTACAGAAAAGGATGAAGAGCAGCAGAACTGTAATAATAATATAGTAAAGAAATATGAGAGAAAAGGAGAGGATGAGTGAGTAGGTAGGTTTCAAAAGTGTGTGTGGAGAGATAGAGAGAATGTGAGATGTATGGTGATAGAGGTAAGTCAACAGGAAATGGTTCAAAGCAAAGGTAATAATTTGGTAGCAAAGAAGAGCAATCAATGTGAAATGTGAGAGTAGCAAGGGACAATGTTATGAATATGAAGAATGGATGTCAAGTGAAGTGGTACTGGATAGTAAGAAAGATAGCTGGTATCACAGAAAAAGATGGTAAAATATGTATTTCTACCTCCACTTAGCTATAGCAGCTTAATACTGTAATTAGGCAACTGTTGGAAAGATCAGTGACAGGGAGGGAGGGAGGGCAAACTTAATGAGCAAATTGGATGAGAAGTCCAATTGTGTATACACACATTATGCTTCCACAACCTCAGTTTCAGCAAGATGGGTGGATTTTCTCAAGCACAACATATTGCTAGTCACCCCAGTCCTTTGACAGTTCCTCCATCAAATTCAGAGTCCCGAACTATGTCTTCTTGACTTTCCCATTACCACAAGCTCCATCCACAAAAAGGAAGTGACTAGCACTTCCTTTTTGCAGCTGTCTTCATCATTAAGCATCACATGCCCATAGCAGCGCAGTCTTCACTTTTGTGTACTACATTTGATTCCTCTTATGTCCATCTTTTCTTTCAATACATTTGTACTTTAGATGCATTTCTTTTTAGTTCTTCCGAGTCCTCTGCATTAAGAACCCATGTCTCATTACCATGTAGCATTGCAGTTCATACCAAAGCATCATACAATCTGCTTTTCACTATTAGATAGAAACTTTTTGTTATTTACAGAGTAAAAAGTTCACTGAACATTTTCCAGCCTGTTCCTATTCCAGTGACTATACTTTTACTCATCCTCCACTGCTAATTAGATCACCTAGGTAATGAAAGCTATCTATTACCTCTAGAGATCCTCCTGAGCATTTGAAAAAAAATTATTTCCTATGTTTTTGTGGTTATTGCTTCTGTGCAAAATCTACTGTTTTGTTAACCTGCTTGTGATACTATTGCATATTTTGTATGTCCATAGTTTGCACTGTAAGGAATTGCATTGCCTGAGGACTTTACCAACATTACCTTCCTAACAATAATGGATGGATAGATAGATATATGCGTCTGTGTGTATCTATGTATATATGTAAATACAAATATAGGTGGGTAGGGAGGTAGATATAGACATGAATATGAATATATATATACACACACACACACATTTGTGTGTATAATTTATACATGAAACTGGTTTTGGTCCCTTCTTTCATACTCTAACTTTTCATCATCTAACATGAAGCGGCATCCCTCTCTAATGTATCCCCACTCAAGTCAATGGGGATGTTAGTCATGTGAACTACATGGCAACCTTAGTAGTTCTTGTCATGAAAAATGCACCTTGTGCACTCAGTAAAATTGTTGGCATTAGGAAGGGCATCTAGCCAAGTAGGCATTGGAGCAGGATACTGTCCTCTGACAAATTGGGTCCTGCAAAACCATCCAACCCATGCCTTCTTGGAAGACAGCAAAGGAAAACAAAACAGTGGTGGTGGTAATTTCATCTTTTAGCACAGAAACTCTGCTACATCAAATCTGTAAAATCGAGCAATGTGCTTTGCAGCTTTCTGTTATCTTTAACTTGTATAGAGTTCTCTTCAGATTTCTTTTCTAAATGATCTTGAGTGAAGGCTTTTCATATATATATATATAATATATATATATATATATATATATATATATGGTTGTTTTGGATGAGCTTTGTAAGTTTATGACCCCAATATTCATTATAACATAAATTTGAATAGCTGCATCAGAAACATTGACACATGCATAGCACCTCAAAAAAGAAATGCAACCTATTTCTTTATTACCCACAAGGGGCTAAACACAGAGGGGACAAACAAGGACAGACATAGGTATTAAGTCGATTACATCGACCCCAGTGCGTAACTGGTACTTAATTTATCGACCCCGAAAGGATGAAAGGCAAAGTCGACCTCGGCGGAATTTGAACTCACAACGTAACGCAGACGAAATACCACGAAGCATTTCCCTCAGCGTGCTAACGCTTCAGCCAACTCGCCGCCCTATGTTATTTTAAATCAGTATATAACTGCATGTTAATTAGACCAGTAACAGAATTGTTAATACTGATTCAATACAAGTTTCTGGTGTCTTTTTTTTAAAAAGAAGTAAAATTATCAATTTAGATTTTAAAATTTTTACCTTTTTAATGAGGGAAGATTTTATGAGATACCATCTAAGCTTTTAGATGCTGTTTGTGAGGTCTATTTTTCATTGGGTTACTGATTTCCTCTGTCTTTTCCATTGCTACTATAATAGTTTCAGTTATTTGGAGATGGTTGTTTCATACCTTCACCACTTGTCACCCTTGATGTGTGCAACTCTCCTTTCCTTCTACTAACCACTATACCTAATCCTTTATCCCTAGAATATCATCCCTCTGGAATCTCTTTTTTTTCAGGTGTTAATCTGTAACCATTTAAATGGAATGTTAATGGTATCAATCTTATTAGTTTTGGAAGAGTTGCAAAGTTCACAGGCTCTGCCCCATCTTTCAGACTCAAGGAAGTAACAACATTCTCTTATATTTTACATCTATTTTCTGCATATTAGCATGGGTTGGATAGATTTTACTAAGTGAAACATTTGAAATAGAACAACATATTCCAGTTTTATAAAATAACTACTCAGCTATAAAAAAAAAGAGTACAATCGAGTAAGACACAAACATCTAACCAAGTATCCATCATAGGGCCTCTTAAACTCACAGTAATTTTTATGTTTTACTAAATAGCATGTAATATTTATAAAAGGCTCTGTACTTTTGTATACTAGGCAAAAACCATACAATAAATTTAAAAACTCTGCAATAAAGCACTGCATTTCATATTTCTAATAATAGCAATCTGGTTTAGATAAATAAAAAAAATCCTAAAACTAGTTTAGTTAACTCATCTTTTCATTAATGTACTAAAACTATAAATGTAAGGACCCTTGTATAAGGATGGTATTTAAAATCTATCTTAAGAATTATTTTTTGAACTTCATATTTTTAATATTTCATGTTATATGAAGACCAGTCTAATAAAAAGAAAAGAAAAAAAAGAGCCCATGCTATCATGCAAGTTAAAGAGTCTGAGATTTCTTCAAAAACGAAAAATCTTCTCAATGCCATGATCATTTAGGAGTATAAGGAGTAAAAAGAAAATATGATAAAGAAATTAAGTTTAAAAACAGTAACATAGTTTAGTAGTTGAGCAACCAGATGAAACGCAGTATTAGAGCAAGCATAGTTATTACAAAGTTGCAATGGGCTCTCAGAGTTTTGTACTCACATTATCTGTATCCCGTCTATGATTAGGTTCATACTACAAAGGAAGTAGGTAGGACAATTTTGAAGAGAAAAAAAATGCACCAGAAAATTATCTTATTCAGTGGAGGGGAAAGGAGTAACTGGAGCCGCAGCAGTAGCAGTAGATCTATAGTACATTTAATATACTGTTATAAGGTCTAAACTGTCAATGTTCTTTGTGGTAAATCCTGATTTTCACATAAAAAGTACTATAACTAAACCTAAGAGATGGGGGGGGGAAAAAAAAACAAAAATAACAAAATATCACAATGGAATCATTTTAAAATTTAGAAAAGAGAATGCAATGAAAGCATATTGAAAATGTGACAGATTTAATCAAATATTTCCTATTTCAGCCAATAATTAAGAATATTCATTATTGCAAGATGATGATGATGATATAAAAATCTAAACTATTTTGAAATAGAAATGAACATGTTATGGAACAGAGTACAATTGAAATATTAAAAAATGTGAGCAAGCAGAAAATTATTAGATAAGAAATAAAGTTAGAGGAGTTGTAGTGCACCTGAGTATTCTATACAATATATTCAATAAGCTCATTATTATTTTATAGACTCAGGTGCCTTAAAATGTCTTTTTCTCTCTCCTTTTCTCAACCATAATATATGAACTGAATAAGAAACATATCTATTTTACTTTTAATTATTTCTTGATGCAAGTTTCCTTTGACCTCTTTAGTCACTCCATAACATTAATTCCAATAATAGCAACAAATAATTTTCACAAGAAAGGTGATAAATACAGCTAGAAACTAGTTGTTCTCTAAAAATGAACTTATACATAATTTATCTACACATCACAATCTTAGTACTTATGACTAGCTCAACCATATCTATCACACACGCTACCTATGTTTTTGTTTAGTATTTGATCAGCAGTAGTTTAAGATGCCAATCAACAATCAAGAACTTTATTCTATTGATAAAATGTAGCAACAGCAGAGGACATAATAGTGGGGTTTTGTCCTTTGGCTTAAGATTCAATATTAAAACAGAAGTCGAAGAACAATATCAGAACTCAAAAATTTGGTAACTATAATTTGATGTAGCACACACACACACAGAGTTTCTATTTTTTCAGAAGAAAGTTGTGAGAAAGCCAAATGACATTATTTACATTAATTACATTTGACAGATATTTGTCCTCATTTTATTTGTTGTTAACATGTTTCGGCTGATGTAATCTCCAGCCTTCACCAGGTGTCCTGGGGGAACTTTGAACTCGAGTTCTCATTCCTAAGGTATTTTTCTGATATTATTATTATTATTCAGGTCACTGGAATCAAACTCAGAATCTTGGGGTTAGTAGCCCGAGCTCTTAACCACTACGCCATATGCCCATGGGCAATTATGGAGTGAATTTTAGGGCTTATAAATCTAATATTTTCCTATCCTTTCTCAATACCGGTTCCTATATGCTACTCATATCTGCACTAGGTTTGCTTAGGAGGTTATTATGTCCTAGCATATATGCTGCCTCTTTTAGTTTCATATTTTCCAGTAGTGTACTATATCTATTATTTTAACTTCATCCCACAGGGGGAGGTGGTCTTCTTTTTTCCACACATGATCAGCTATACTCAATTTATCAATATCTCCTGTTGATAAATTGGGTATAGCTGATCATGTATGGAGAAATGGAGACCGCCTTTCCCTGAAGGATGAAATTAAAATAATAGACAGAGAACACCACTGGAAAATACGAAAACTAAAAGAGGCAGCACATATGCTAGGACATAAAAACCTCCTAAGCAAACCTAGTGCAGATGAGTAGCATATGGGAACCGGTTTTAAGGAAGAATAGGAAAATATTAGATTTATAAGCCCTAAAATTCATTCCATAATTGCCCATGAGCATATGGTGTAGTGGTTAAGAGCATGGGCTACTAACCGCAAGATTCCAAGTTCAATTGCAGGCAGTGCCTGAATAATAATAACATCGGGAAAATACCTTAGGAATGAGAACCCAGGTTCAAAATTCCCCCAGGACACCTGATGAAGGCTGGAGAATACATCAGCCAAAACTGGTTAACAAACAAGATGAGGACAAATATCTGTCAAATGTAAATAATGTACATAATTCCTCATCTCTCAAATATAAAACAGTGCCAACTGAAATATTTCTAAATTCTAATTTATCAATCTAAAATCACTGGTAGAGTGGAAAGGAAGTTGTTATCAAATTAAGCTGACAAAATGATTAAAAAATTTTTTTATAACTACTTCACTCATATCAATAAAAATGTAGTTAAAGCTATGAACACCACTATTACTCCAACAGAACGAGTCATTAAAGACTAGTTGTGATTTGCTTCAAAACTGATTATAATACCTAAGTAAAAATAATCAAATATTGTTTTCTTTTGAGAAGAAAAAAACCCCAATTTTTGAGGAATGGGAAATAGTTAATTGTACTGACCCCGATCTTTCAGGGGACTTGTTTTATTGACACCTAAAGAATGAAAGGTGAAGTTTACCCTCAAGGGATTTAAACTCAAAATGTTAATAAATTAACTAAATACCAGTCATTTTCTTTATTACTCTAGTTTCAAAATAAAATTGTGCAAAAAGTTTGCCTGAAATGCAACCACTGCACTGATTAAACTCAAATTTGTTAGTGGCCTGCTAAGCTGGAGGAGGAACAATTGATTAAAATTAACAGCAGTACTTATTTAACATAAACTCAGACTGTAAACAAACAGCTAAATACTGCAAAACAAAAGATTTGGTGACCTACATCTGTAATCTACCAATTCTCCCAATCCAACTATTATATTATTTAAAAGTTAAATTCTAGTCTGCTTTTAGAATGTAGTTAATGAGAACATATATATATATATAATGAGTAGAAAAGAATAAGTAAAATAACATGCTGAAATTTCAAAAAACCACTGATGAATATAGAAAAAATATTTGATATTAAAACATGCAGATTACTTATTTAATTGTACCTGATCTTCAATGGCTTTGTGGTCAGTTTCTTGAAGCCAGGAACCCAGAATTACACTATCATCTACATGACACATTGATCGTAAGTGTGATGTTGTAGTATTAGCAGGGTTATCTGTCAATGTGAACTCTGCAACTAGTTCTCGTAGCAATGTTGTGTAGGTAGCTAGAAAAATTAAGAAAATGCATTGACATAATTTAATGGTACAAGTGAAAAAAGGATCAAAATAAAATTGTGCAAAAGGTTTGACTGAAATGCTACCACTGCACTGATTAAACCCAAATTTGTTAGTTATTTTACATATGTAAAATAAAGTTAATCATGTCTCTACACTATCACTCAAACTGATAGAAATAGTAAATGGACTTTCTAAAACTACAACCATTTTAAAACTAGAAGGGTACATAGATGAATGAATCCTAAATAAACTATGTCTGACAAAACTAGAGATGGCCAGCCTTTGATCATAAATCTGCTCATCCAGGACTACTGCAATAATAAAGTCAAACAGTGTCTGTGAGACTCCACAACACAGAAGAACTGTCAGTATAGATTTCAGAAAGGATACTGGAACTGCAACAGTCAGCAGCCTGTTGAAAGGTAGACTGAGTTTCATGTCAAACAAAGTTGTTAGTTAATGTTATTGAGCAGTAGAAGGGACATCACAATAATGTGCATCTCACATCACTTGATAAAAAAGAGGAAAACTCACATCCACACTTCACATGTGAATATACACACATATGAAGTTTATAGTTTATTATATGTTTATTACAAGTATACACATATTTCTATCATGCAAATATAAACCAAGAACTTTCATACTACTACAGCATCAAAATACAAAACTACCCACCCAAGATTAAAGAATTAGAGTCCTTTCAATCTGACCTTCTAAGCATAATAACTAATATTAAGTTCTACAAAAACATTAACTCTTTCCAGTTAGGTAAACCAATAAAACAGTTTTGTCTGACAAGGCTAAGAACCTTTATTTAACAACTACCACAAACAAAAATTTATGAACAATATAAACCCAAATTATAAGGAAAACTAGAGAACATAATAGTATAAACAACATTTTGTCCTTGGGCAGTGTTTATTCCTTTACTGTATGGACTTAAAATGTAAAGGGAATGGCTATCATTCTCTTCAAACTAGACTTTTGTGACCCCAATAAGATTTGGAAATCTATCTACTACAAGAACATTCCAGATAGACTCAGTACTGAGCAGCCAATAGAGAATTTTCTTGAACTTTTGAGAATCATGAATTTTCTAGAATTTACCATTAATATAACTACAGGAACCTTGAGCTCGCCAGTTCAGTTTAGTTCTAGATGCCTCAGTAGACAGGCCTATTTGCATTTATCTGAGATGGTATCAAGAAGCTGCAAGTATCTGGCAGATGCATTTTCTTGTCTGTGGCTGATTTATTAAGACAAAGCTGAAAAAGTACTCTGAGACAGCATTCACTAAAATGTGTGAGGCCTATAAGGCTTACTTCAGCAATGCTTGCTAGGAATCAAGACAAAATTCTGGCACCTCTTTTCATCAGCAAAAAATCTCAGAAGGTGAGATGTAAAATTTTGTTTGCTTGAATAATAGAATTCTATATAAAGATACTTAGAATTTTAAAAATTAAAATAAATGTATTTTGTCCTTAATAATTCTATTTTGCTCTCATTTGCAGAATGGTACAGAAGGGAAAAGAGAGCCATGAAATTCATTATCCTAAGATGCTGGCAAGAACTCACTGACAACTTAAGCAATTGCTACTTCCAAATAGTCAGCCCATCCAAATGTCAAGTTAGCAAGAATATATCTATCAAGTACATGAGAGAAAGAGATAGAGTGTAGTAAGTCAAAATGAGAGGAAGACATTGTGGATATGAGATGGTCTTAAAAGGTTCTTGGGCTAGTTACATTTAATAAAAACTAATTTATTCATGTAAGTTTTAACATCATCTCCTTCAAAATAGTTCTCTTGTGCAGCAATACACCAGTCCCAGCTTTCCTAACACTTTTGGAATCTGGACTGGAAGTTGTTTACCATAAGCGAGTCGAAGACCTGTGATTCACTCTGGATCTTGACAATGGTTGTTACAATGGTGACCTTTGAGCTGCATTTTCATCTTGGGGGAAGAGATGGAAGTATGCAGGTGCTAAATCTGGTGAATTGGGCAGGTGCAAAAGCAATATCCTGTTGATTTTGGCAAGAAGTTCACGAGCTCGGTGAGGAATCCAATTCTTCATGCTCCACAGATCTGGTTACTTTTGCTTAATGTCTTTCCTCAAACACTTCAAAAATGCAGTAGAATTCTCAACTGATGTTTGGCCTTGTGGGATGAGTTAATGACCAATACCACATTTCCAGGGATGACACATGTGGCAGGCATTCCAAATCGCTCATCATATTCCAGGGATGTTCTCCCACTTTTGAAGCACCAGAGCCACTTGAAACATTGCATACAACCCATTGCCTTGTTACCGTAAGCTTGCCGAGGTATGCTCAATGTCTCTGTAGCAGACTTCCCAAGTTTAACGCAAAATTTCACGTTGGCTCTTTGTCCTTGTCTGACAAAATTGCAGATTACAGCATAAATATAATCACAAAAATATAAATTTTACAACTTGTGAAGTAAACACAGCAATGTCACTTAGCATACTGCCTCATGAAAGTCACTGCTAGTTCTCACTGCATGCATTGTAATTTCAGAGGTGCAGCTAAGGAGAGAAAACCATATCTAGGCTCAAGTAGTGAAACTGGTTAGATGAAAGAGTGCCAGGTTAAAAATCATCTGGATTTTATGAGGTTCTTCATTCATCTGGATGGACACTACTTGTACCACAATGTAATCAGCCTGTTTGAGGCAATAAATAGGAAAAATGTATTTATCTTTTCCACTAGCTCACTCAGCACATCTCTAAGAAGAAAACAAGTGTCGAGACTTTGCTAGGTAACTTGAAGTATGATGGCTATAATTGGGAAGTTATTGGAGACCTGATAGTCTTCTAGATGGGTCTCCATTGTGACTTTCCAAGTTTCCTTGCTTTCTTTGCCTTTGACAGAGACAATGCGACACACTATCACATGTGACACTGGTCGCAATAGACTGAATTCTCTGTGTGGAAGAAGTGTGAAATGTTAGTGAGCTCCTGGAAGATGTTGTTTCAGAAGCTCACATACACATAATACTGGGTTTTATGAAAGAATTTATCATGACTCCTGATGAATAATCTGAAGCCTTTGACTCCTGATGAATAATCTGAAGCCTTTGACTACTTTCAAGACTTCTTCCTCAAACTGTTTGAGGCAAAGGTCAAAACAAGTGTTTCAGATGGACCATAAAGATCCCGGACAGCACAGAATTCCCCACAACACACAGTAAAAAAGAGAATGCAAGCATACTAAGTGGAGCAAGCTGAGTGCTTCCACAAACATATATTAGACTTTGAACCTTACTACAAAGGAATGTATAACATAAACATGAGAGACTATATTTAGAGGTCAATACTTGAAAGAGTTTTACATTACAATCTTAAATCTTGAAAAACACTACTTACTGCTAAACTTTAGTATTTACTTTGTGTGATAAATGTTAAATTTAATTTATAAGTGTTTTTTTTCTGACCTTACATAAATGAAAATGTCTAAATTCCCCCTTTTCCAAATGGAAACAGGTTACTTTCAAAATACCATTATTCAAGTCACAAAAGCAAAGTTTGAAGGAAATAACAGCCATTTTCTCTACATTTTTCAGCACAAGCAGCATGTAAACAATACTTGTAACACAGGAACAAAGAGTGTGCTATATAGTGCAATGAAAATTGCACAAGAATTAAAAGTAGACTTCAAGCTGGAAACATTAGCTTAGTACAAAGTATTCATAACACCCAAGGTCTACGAAGAACATTTCATCTTTAATTCCCAAATGTAGGCTTATTAACCCTGACAAATCCAAGATAAAGTTAATCAGTAAGAAAATAAGTAACAAAATCATAATATAAAAAGAGCAACTAATCTGCAGCAATAAAAAAATAGTCATATAATAATAATGGAAATAATAAAATACACAAGTTTACTTAATTTGATATCTTAAGCTTATACTCCTCTATATCTATGACCCAACTCACCAGTGCAATAGAGTTTGCTAAGAACTATAATATCAGAGAAGATCATACTTCATGCAAGAAAAACCCTATTTTTCATTAAGGACTCCATCTGCATCAAAAATTCTGATCCAGAGGGTGTCTTTGATATTAGCATATAAAGCCTTGGAGTATGTGATTTTATACATTTTCAACACACCAAGACTTCAGATCACATATCAACCATCATATAAGAGGTTTTCATAAGTCGAAAGGTGTAAGCCACAGTTTGGCTAAAAGCCAATACTAATTATACTTCACATAATTAATTATCAATAAGAAGTATACTTTCATATGAAAGAAAAACTAGACAATATAGTGGCAAAATAAACTACAAAGGTAATAAACATAACCAAAAAATAAGTTTAAAATAACTTGTATAGAACTGCCACATTATGTTTGCAAATAAACTAAGTTTAAAATATACTTTTAATAAATGACTGGAAAGATAAATTACCTTCATATGATTCTGGGGGCAAGAGGGAAAGTACGTCATACAGTCTCAAGCGTACCATTGCAGATGGAGCCTTCAAATGGTTGCCATAAACTTTAATAACACTTGGTAAGCTAAAATAAAATAAAAAAAGGTGAGTTTACATAAATGCTGAAAGGAATCTTTTCCCTAAATGGTGATGGTGATAATGATTTTGAAACATAGTCTATATCTACTGATGTGTTTGCCAATCTAAAGATAGTTTTAGAATGTTCTTTTAAAGAGCAGTTTATGCCTCATTTAGAAAGTAATGTTTTCAGTTTCTTATAAAAGTTGGAGATTTTAAAAGTAAATTTTAAAAAATGCATATTACAACTATTGAGAGTGTATTTTAAACTTTCAGAACATAAATTCTATGTATCTTTAGATACATAGAATGGAGCAGTTTCTGAAAGACACTGAAATAGATCAAGCAAGAAACTCAAAACAAAAGTGATAATAATTTTGAACATATGAAACATTGCTGATCTATATAAACCATGTTATAGATAACCAATGTAAATAGGCTAATCAAAGAACATCACCAAAATTTGAGAAAACTAGTGATGGTTAAATACAGACATAGTGTTGATTTAGTACATTTATAACAAAAAAAATATTGCTTAGTTAGTATTAAACATAAAATATAAATTCCATTTGATTCCATTTTTTAAAGAAATATTTAACAATTTTTAAACATGTAGCATATATGTAGCTTTTACAAGTACTACTGAGCAGAAATAATGTAATTTTACTCATGGCTGCCCTTTCTACCACTAACCATGAATTAACCCTTTTGTTGCTGTATTTATTTTGAGATGCTTTGTGTTTCTTTCAATTAATTTTAAAAGTAACAAAGAATTTACTAAAATAACTTAGTTGTCATTAAGTTGGAGTTAGGAACATAAATTGTGACTAAGGTTTGGTGGAAGATTTTAATTAAAAAAAATATGAAAACAAAACATTTGTACTACAGAGCCAGAGGCAGTTTCAGCTAGGTTGGTATTGAAAGGGTTAAAAATGAAACCTGTCATCAATTTTACAAATTATAAACTTTCAAGAACTTTCCAATGAATAATTTCATAGACATGATTTCACAATTGCTTGAAGTTCAATAAAGAAACCTTTATCTGGGTGCTGGAACATATAGAAGTAGTAGCAATCAAATTTCCCCCAGATCTTAAACATGAAAGTGTAAATTAATGAGTTCCTAAGTATCCCTAAAAACACAGGAAGCTCATGTGTGCTCAATTAAGGTTGACCTGAGGTTAACCCTTTCGTTACCAAACCGCCCAAAGCTGCCCGAAAAAATTTAGGTTAATGTGACCAAACCGCCCAAATTTACCTATTCATATTTAAATGAGAATATCAGAGCAAATCTCTTTAGTACATTCGTGAAAACATGTGATTATACTTCGTAAACAGTTTATCTACAGTTTTGTACAACGATTGACGTGTAATTTTAATTCCCTGAATTTTGGGAGATTTTTTTCCACATTTTTTTTGGCATCGATTTTTATTCAACTTTGAAAATGGATTGGAGTTTCATGTTATCAAGCATTGATTCCGAATTGGAAAATTTGTGAAACAAATACTGGGTACTGTTGTGGATTTAGTTTTTATACAGGGAAACTAATGTTAGTAAGCATGGCTTAGGGTATGATGTGGTCTGGAAGTTATTGTTTGAAGCGATCAATGCGGAAACAAACTTACGCAAAATGTAAACAAACATAAAATGGGGGTTCAAATTTCGGAAAATTTGTGAAGCAAATACTGGGTACTGCATGGATTTAGTTTTTATACAGGGAAAATAATGTTAGTCAGCATGGCCTAGGGAACGATGTGGTCTGGAATTTATCACTTCCATACCATAACCAGGGCCGTATATTATTTTTTGACCGATTTCTTTAGTTCGGTCAAACTTGCGGTGGATTCCAGTATTTCACTTTATTCCACCTTTATGGTACACCTGTTGTGCATTAAATTCAACTGATGATATAGTGATGTGCACAATTCTTCTTTATCAAAATTTTGTTGCATACCCATTTGAATATTAGCTGATGATTCATTTTCTATGGTGATGTTTAAACAAAATTTTAATAGTTTTACCTTTTGCTCAATTTAAAATTTTAATATTTTTACCTTTCACTCAATTTACCTGGATTTACCTGTAATTAAAGTCACTTTGAAACAAAAGTTATGCAATAAATGGCGGTGCCCCAGCATGGCCACAGCTCATGAGCTGAAACTAGAATCAATCAATCAATAGAATTGATTAAGAACCCTTTCTTTAATTATGTTCCAAATATCACATTAATATGTTGATAAGTAAAAAAGTTACAGTTATTTAATGAAACAAGCCTAGATTCATGATTATTTTAGAATTTAATTGAAACTCATGAGGGGTGTATTTTGGTCAGAAATATAGTAACAAAAGGGTTAAACAGCACCCTGGAGTTCATTACAATCCAGGTACTGTTTATGAATTATTTATTAAGTGCACCAAATCTGAGAAAAATTGAAGTAATGTTTTCTTGTAAAAAAAAAAAAATTAAAGAGAAATATTGATTACACATCCATTTTGTAATAGAGTCAATTCATTTTTCATGATGAGAATGGTTATAATTATCCCCACTGACAGATTTTAATCATTATTCAAATCAATATAGGGAACCTCAAAAGTCTAAATGCAGTTACATTAAATAACGACAAAACTAAATAATGATAGCAAGTACTAGTGATCAAAACTAATGGTTTTTGTGTCATGAGTTCATATTCTGTAGTAAGATAATTTGTTGTATCACTGGGTAATACATGCTTCTACAAATCTCAGCTTATTTAATTATGTTATTCAGGGTAATTTATCAGATATAGGGCCGCATTCTCATTAGATTTGTTTTGAGTTTTCTTAATGCTATCAACACCAGAGTTAGTCAGTTATAGGCTTCTGGAAAGCATATCAGAAATCTATTAAAAATGCAAAATGTTCAAACTTAATGGTTGAAATACTTACTGAGACAGCATAATTAGAGCACATTCTAGAGGGGCCAGAAGCCTGCGAATGACATCTTCAGTTACCAATTCTCGACAGTTCTGCAGGAAGCTTTGCATTGCTGAGAAAATTTTTTAAAAATTACTTAAAGAATTCCATAAAGAAAGAAAAAAAAATCTATATTAAATACAATGGTTTTCAAACTATAAGACATCCATACTCTTTGGAGAGAGTACAAAAGGACTGCAGAAGGACTACAGCTGATGGATGAAAAAAATGTAGAGTAAAACTGAACTTACTGAATAAACAGTATGATAACAAAAAAGCAAGTTTCAAATAAAAAGATATGTGTAACAAAACATGGTTTCTTCCTTTGAAAGGTAGACAGAAAGTGAGAAGGGAAGAAAGAAAGAAAGAAGGAAGGAAAGCAAGAAAGAAAAAGGAAAGAAAGAGGAAAAAAAAGCAACTTACTACCAAGAGCTCCAGCACGTCCTTCTAATGTAACTTGCCAAGTGAAGGAGTCTCCACGTGCTTTTTCTGACTCTAGCTCTTTTGTTGATCTTGGAAATGCATTTCTCCATAGCAATAGCATCCTTGGAAGATGATTGCGCACCACAGCAGGACCTGAAGGTAAATCATTTTACTATTATAAACAATGGTAACACACAGTTGGAATCTCTATCAGTCTAAAAGTTAAAATACAGTTTTTACCATCAAGTCTTTTTGTTAAACAGCCACCCAGTTTAATCTCTGGTTACCTTGAATTTTTTTTTTTCCAGAATTTTGAAACACCCCAGAAAAATTCAATGATGTAACACTGTTCCTTTGATTAGAAACTAAACTCACACATTACCAACTCAAAGGATTACATCTTTATAATTATTTGAATCGTAATAATGCAATCAATTTTATGAATTACACAACTCGCTTTTCAGGCAGTAAAAAATCAAATATTAAGAAGGCTCCGCACACTAAGTTAATTACATAATAATGAGATGAGGTTATTTCCTTCATTCTTCCCCCTTCTAATTCATATGCAAATGTGTTTGTATATAAAAGAGTATGTATTCCTTATGCTTTAAAACTTTTTTTGCTATTAATATCTATTTTTCTATAATACCAGAGGTAGGATGATTTTTGAAAATTCTGGTACTTACCTATCAGTGGAGAAGTTGCTTTTATAGTTGTTGTCATTACAACTAAACTAGGAGTAGCCATGCAACTCTACATTTGTCTAGAGACAACACAAACTGACATACTTTGGTTTATTTCTTGTCACTCAAATAAAAAAAACTCCGATCCACCTTTCACTCTTGGTACATTTTTCTTGTTGTCATAACTATTTGGTCTACCTTAGCATTCAAAAACTTCATTGGGAACTTTAAAAACAGGCTTTAATTTAAAATGTGTTCTCAAGAAAAATCTCAGCAAAATGCCAAAATGTGAAAATGAGCAAGACAAATGAAAATATGCATTTCTCCATAGCAACAGCATCCTTGGAAGATGATTGTTCAGTTAATGAATGGAGTAAACCAGAAGAGAATTTTTTTTTAAACCTGAACAAGTTGAATCATACCTACAAGATGTTGTTTAGTTACTCACCCAGAGTCATGAGGGCTCCCAAAAGTAGCCATCCAGCTTGAGTTCGCTGCAGAGAGAGCCGACTGTTCTGTGATGCTGTTCTCAATAATTCTTCAGCAATACTAAATATTTGCTGGGAAACAAAAAAAAAAGAAAAAAATTATTTTTATAAATGTAATTTGATGTTTTATACATGAATTTTATACACATGTACTCTAAGGTCTGTGATGTAAATGATATCCATCTGGAAAAACAGCTTCAAGAATCAGGCTAACCATCAGAACACCTAGCACTCAGCTGTACATACAAGTCATACTCATATTTATTAGGAAATGGGATAGATTGTTGTAAATACTTAATGTTTCTCCGATGAAGAAGGTACCATACAATGACATTAGATGGATTCAGTCACAAGACAATCTAGAGAATAATGTATGGAAATTGAAAAAAATCTTTTGGCTTCACTAGAAGTTCTAGGTAAGGTGTATTCAAGAAGGATGAGGAGATACAAACTAATAACATTGAATACATCTAAGAGTTTCTACATGCAACTTGAAACTCAGTTTCAGAATGTCTGTACTACAAACCACAGGAAAATGTGTGGATGAAGCAATGCTCTAGTTAAATGGAAGTGGCAGGATGGTATCATAGATACTCATAAGAACAAAGAGATATATCTGGAAAGAATCAAAGTAAGTGGTTAGGAAGAAACAATATCAGATAACTAGTAGGGGGGGGGGTTACAAGTCAGGTAGTTAAGAAACAAGCAGACAGTAAGAGATTGGCCAATGTCCTGACATTGAACTACTTTTGTGGCATCAGCATAGTAAGTGTGGCTGTCTGTGTAACTGGTGGCATGTCAAAAAGAGCAACCATGAACAGCAGTGGCCCCAATACAGTTCCTCAGGCACTTCTTTTCTGCCCTTTCCTTTTCATGGGAGTGTTTGAGTTCATTTTCGATCTCGAGCAATTTTCATTTCAGGTAGGCCCATTTAAACGATTTCAAATTTTTGCTCATCATCTCATTAGAATCCTCCTATAACTGGAAGATATATTTTTCAGCTGCTTTGGCATTCTCTCTGGAACAAACTTACAGCAGATATCATGCATGATTGCCATACAGTGTTGTAACTTCACGTCAATGTCTTCTGGCAGACCAGTTATGTTCTATGACCTATTTCTCGATACCCTTCCAATGAGCTTTGTGAACGTTCAGGTTGGAAAGGAGTTTAGAGATTCTACTAGCCTGCATGTCTGTAGTCTTCAGCAGACCATACATTGTTAGTTCTATTAAGTTATGGTCAGATAGAATCGTCAGGAGCGATGTACATCTCTATTTATAAAACTGAAATGTGAAAAGTTTGTTTGTTTCTTTCTTTGTCTAGTTTTGGCATTGAGAACGGGTTAAAGGCCACTAGATCCCGTCGGATTGACTCCAAAATTTACAAGGACATGTAAAATGAGGTGACGATGCCAGTGGGCTAGGTTAGAAATCCCCATCTTAAAAGGTGTTGTTGCTAGGGCCAAAAACTCACTTTCACAAGTCTACTCTCATTCTTTTATGTATCTGTCTTTTCTGTCACTCACTCTCTTTCCTCCCTTCCCATCACTTTCTATATATAACGTCGTCTAACAGCGTCTAACTCCCCTTCACTTTCTGTTTATAACATCCTCAAACGGCATTCTATATCTCCCCTTCCCCGCCTTCGACAGCGCTTTCACACACTCTCTCTCTCTCTCTACGTCTGTCTGCATTTATAGACAGAATTATCATCGCCACCACCACCACCACCACAATCATGAGAACAAATATTATGAATCACATATTTATTGGGTTAATTTATATGTGTGTGTGTGTTCTATATATAAATATGTATATATAATGTATATATACAAAGTGTATATATCTGTATTTATGTATATTAAACCTTTTAATACTTTTTGATAGTTATATATATTTTTAAAAAAATTATAATATAAATTAATAATTTTTATTTTAAATTTAAATTTTTCAATTTTATATTTTATATATTTCGTATATTATATTTTTATTTTTATGTTTTGGTTTATGTTTTTCACTGTTTGATTTGCCTATTAGTGGTTTTATCTCTAATTTAATTTATACATATATATATATATATATATATAATTTGTATACATTTGTATATATAATGCGTGCACACACACACACACATATACATAATATAATGTGTGCATTATGTGGTCGGTTGAGCTGAAAACATGCACACCTATGTTAAAAGTGCTGGCAAGTTTGCATAACAACTATTTTTTTCCTCAAATGAAAGGCGTGACCACTAGGGCAAAATTCCTCATCTTATAAAATGTGGCCCCAGTAGACCTGAATGAAATGGGGTTATATTAACCAAAATGTGAAAAGGGGTCTAAATGGGGCTGGAAGGGGATTAAAATTTCAATGAGCGGGTGTTTAGGAATTCTCTGTTACATCAAGCTAAAAAATTTGCGCCAGCCTTTTAATCGTCAATGTGTTGCCGTCCATGATGAAGAAGCTTTAAATGCTTGCCATGGTGAGTCTACTGTCGTGAGAAAGAATCACTTCAAAACTGGTGTTTAGGAATTTTCTTTTACATCAAGTTCAAAATTTTACGCCAGCCGTTAAACTGTCAATACGTTGCTGTCCGTCGTTAAGAAATGCCAGCCATGGTGACTCTACTATCCTCAGATTCTATCCCTTCAAACTTTGGTTTCCAATATTTTATTATTTTTATTCAGCTCGCAAGTTCGTCTGACCCTTTTAAATGTTAGTGTTTTGCTGTCTGCCTTGAAGCAGACCTTTCAGTTGATGCTGCCTGATATTTATGATTGATCTTTCAAAATATTTTATTTCTCAACTTACACAAGATCTTTTGTTGTTTATAAATGGGAGAGAGATAGATAAAGATAGAGAGTAAGAGAAAGCAAGGGAGAGTCCGAGAGAAAAGAAAAGTAAGACAGTGGGAAAGTGAGAGAGAAAGGAGAGAGAAACAAAGACGTAGAATCACATCATCATCATCGTTTAACGTCCGTTTTCCGTGCTAGCACAGGTTGTACAGTTTGACCGGGGTCTGGGAAGCCAGGAGGCTGCACCAGGCTCCAGTCTGATCTGGCAGTGTTTCTACAGGTGAATGCCCTTCCTAACATCAACCAC